>NW_027063240.1:0-40373 GCF_032884065.1 Artemia franciscana | reverse complement strand
TGACTTACCCTGTTTTCGAAGTTCAAATACTTTATTTTTAGTATTCTACGTGTAATACGAAGGCACTTCAGTATACAGCCTTTTTTTTTGCAAAAGAATCATTTTTGCAAAGCGAAAAGAAAGCGGTTAACTTTGTATCCGGTGGATTCATTGCTCTTTGTTGCACGTTGGTTTCCGAGAAATAAACACGTTGACCATTCTGTAAATGTACCGCTAAGTGAACAACAGCTGGACTACGTTCATGTATCGGAAATGAAAGAATTCGCCAAACAGCTTCATTACTGCTTATGTATCTTCCAGCCTGATATTGTACGATTTCGTCGATATCTTTGATTTCGGGCTGCAAGCCAAAAACTGCCATGTCACTGCCTTTGTTGACGTATTTACATATGTATTTGATTGCCTTTACGGAGTTACAGTATTCAACGTTTATATGTGCATTAAATATTTTTGATAATAAAGGGGAATATGGAACAACCCACTGGTTATCTACTTCGATGGTGGTACCGTTACGCTTCTTTATTATTGCTGTATTACCGCCATCTTCAGTAGATCTTCTTCTATATTGTGGGTAACCATCATTGCCAGTAATTGTGTTGGATACTAAAAGTCGAGGATATTGCTTTGTGCACCTTCCTTTGGCCATGCATGGTGAATTTTTGTTCAGTGCACCGCAAGATCCATGTATCATATTTTTTACAATAATATCATGTAACCCCTTATCGACATTTTCATCAGGTATTTCAGCGGAAATCACATCATCAATTTCGTTCGAAGTAATTTTTTTATGTAGCCAGATTAGTATATGTGAGTGTGGCAAACCTCGTTTTTGCCATTCCAATGAGTACATCCAGCATCGCACTGACCCAAAACACTTCAAGTTTTACTATGTAGTTTATCAGTGATTTCAACTTTTTGCCGGAAGACACGGGCCGTAATGTCATGTCTATGAACCGCCGATTGTCCTTGAAGTAAAATCTGCAGTATCTCGTCCCAAGATTGATTACATGTAAATGTAATAAATAAATCTGGACTACCATAGAGACGAACATACGCAATAGCATCTTGAGCATATTCATGCATATGACGGGGACTGCCAGCATATGACGAAGGTAAAATTGTTAATCTTCCAACGTTTGTGGTATTACCGTCATTTATAACTGCATCTCGCAAATGAATGTATTGTTCAGAGTGGAGCTTGGTCTGATCCAGGCGGATATATAGCAAACGTCCTGATTCAATTTTAGCATACATATCAACGACGTATTGGTGAAACAATTCACGGCATTTTAAAATATAATTTTCTTCATCCTGCCGAATCATTAGTCAATAGGAATAATAATGCATTGCACTGCATTTCTTATTCATTTCTTTGTTAGGGGCTGGATTCATTAATTTAATATTAAAGTGAAAGCCGTCGGCTCCATCCCAAAAAATGATAGGATATTGTAGGGCATCCTAGCATCGATGAGTTTCAGCAATTCTTAACAACTGAGCGTTTCGCTAATGAAGAATAATATCTCGAGGTTAAAACTGATCACCGACCATAACGATTGCCACTTCGTCGATAGTTGGAGCATTGTATCTACGCACATGTTGGCCAGGAGGCATTTTGTCAGCGGAAATAACAATTTTATGCGTATCAGTAGGCATCAAATCGATGGCTGTTTTGAACAGACGCACTAAATTATTATTTTCGTGGAAAAGATGTTGCAATTGGGAAACGATTGTCCTTTCAACGTTGGGAGAAATTTCGCAACGTGCATTCAATTCAGAATTTCTATCACTGATGAAGTATAATTGTAAAAATTTATGATTCTCGCCTGAGAATGGTAGAAGGGGACCCTGCTCTATGATAAATTTGCCCTTTTACTTTGAAAGTAGACATAAATTGATCTGGATTTTCGGATTGGGCTCCAAACGACGTCATTTGGAAACATGAGTTATATTTTCTGATTTATGACAAAGAACGCTTAGATTCTGACATAGTTCCAGTAAGGAAAGTCTTCAATGGCTCTGTTGGTGCAGCCAATAGAGGAAGTTTAACTTTTCCTGAGGTGCAACACATTCCCATTGTTTCACCATTGAATTTCAAGGCCTTGCAACAGGGACAAATTTTAGACATAGTCCCAATTTGAACACATCTACTCAAGCTATAATCATCGACTGGGCTGTACCTGAATGCCAGGCGATAATTTTCAGGTTGCTCTGATCCCTCGGCACGCTTTCTTTTGGCATTATCTTTTGAAGCCGCAAGCCTGTTTTCACCTTGCTCTTGTGATTCCTCGGCACGCCTTCTTTTTTCACTTTCTCTTTTAGCAGCAAGTCTGGTTTCTCGTTGCTCTGGTAGTTCCTCGACACGCCTTCGTTGACGGAAATTGAACATTCCTAACCTGGCATTATCTCTTGAAGCCGCAAGCCTGTTTTCACGTTGCTCTTGTGATTCCTCGGCACGCTTTCTGTTCTTACCTTCTCTATCAGCCGCAAGCCTATTTTCACACTGTTGTTGTGGTTCCTCGTCACGCTATAAATATATATATATATATATATATATATATATATATATATATATATATATATATATATATATATATATTCCTTCTGTCTCTCTATCTTTTCTCCTTCTGTCTCTCTTTTTTTTTTCTTTTTTGTGTTTGTGCTGTTGCATTGGTGATTTCTCTTTTCATGATATATATATATATATATATATATATATAATATATATATATATATATATATATTATATATATATATATATATATATATATATATATATATATATATCTTTCTATATATAAAAATAGGTTGTTTGTGGGTTATGTCTGTCTGTCTGTCTGTCTGTCCGCATATGACGTCTGAATTATTTCATCATATACCAATTCAAAAACGAAAGTATACAAGCTGATGTAGCTGAGTTGGTACGCGGTATGTTCCAGGTCTAGGTTCGAGAGGTTCCAGGTTCAAACCTTACAAAAAACTACAAAAAAAACAAAAAAAAAATAAATAAAAAAGCTAAAAAAAGTAAAAAAAAGGTAAAAAACCTAAAAAAGAAAAAAAAAACCTAAAAACTAATAAAAATAACTAAAAAAAAAGGTAAAAACTACAAAACAAACCAAAAACTAAAAAAAACTAAAAAAGGTAAAAAAACTAAAAAAACAAAAAAAGAAAAAAAAAAACTAAAAAAGGAAAAAAAAAGGTAAAAACCAAAAAAAAGGCACAGGGGGGGATATATAAATGACGACGGGGACACAGAGAAGGTCCGAGGTTCTAGGTCCGAGAGGTTCCAGGTTCAAATGTTGGATTTAGCATTAATACAAAAGAAGAAAAAAAACTAAAAAAGAAAAAAAAACTAAAAAAAAGAATGTTTGATTAGCAATCACCATCAACAAAACTCAAGTGCAATCATTAGAATAATGAGGTATAGATCTGAATACGGATTTTTGTTCCCATGGACAATTATATGTTGCATGTTCAAGAGTCGGTAAACCTGTAGTGGGACACAGGGACATAACTACAATGGCACGTAACTAATATGGCGCGTAACAACTTACGCTCGCGGGGGGGCTTATATATATATATATATATATATATATATATATATATCTATATATATAAAAATAAATTGTCTGTCTGTAATGACGACCAGGAACCTCAAAGAAAAATTAAAGACTGGGACACCCGGACACAAATCACGACCGGGAATATAAATGACGACCGGGACGCAGGGACACAACTACAACGGGACGCCGGGGGGCACAGGCGGGATATATAATTGACGACTGAGACACAGGGATTGTTTGAATAGAAATTATAGACCGGGACACCGGGACACAAATGACCACCGGGACACTGGGACACAGGGAATATAAATGACAACCGGGACACTCAAAGAGAAAATACAAACTGGGACACCAGGACACAAATGACGACCGGGACACAGGGAATATAAATGCTATTTATATGCACAGACAATGGACAGCGAAGAATGTTGCATATTCGCATGTTTTACGTAGTTAAAAATATATATTTATATCTATCTCTATTCACAGGTGGGACACAGGGACACAGCTACAATGGCGCGTAACTAATATGGCGCGGTACGACTTACGCGCGCGGGGGGCTACTAGCTGTTGGGGTGGCGCGAAGCGCCACCCCCAACAGCTAGTATATATATATATATATATATTATACTAGTTGTTGGGGTGGCGCTTCGCGCCACCCCAAGCCCCCCCCGCGCCGTAAGTCGTTACGTGCCATATTAGTTACGCGCCATATTAGTTACGCGCCATTGTAGTTGTGTCCCTGTGTCCCCACCTGTGAATATAGATAGATTTATATATGTGTTTCAAACTACGTAAAAAATTGCGAATATACAACATTCTTTGCTTTCCCATTGTCTGTCCATATACAAAGCCGTATGCACTAATAATGACGTCATATGCAAACGCTCTTTTTACAAACAAACAAACATGCATACACACAACTCGTTTTTATATAGATAGATAGATAGATAGATACAATACAAATTAACTACGTAAAACTTGTGAATATACAACAGTCTTCGCGCGCCACCCCAACACCTAGTTGGTGGGGCGCTTCGCGCCCCCCCCCCCCCCCAAGCCCTCCCGCGTGCGTAAGGTCGTTACGCGCCATATTAGTTACGCGCCATATTAGTTACGCGCCATTGTAGTTGTGTCCCTGTGTCCCACCTGTGAATATAGATAGATTTATATATGTGTTTCAAACTACGTAAAAAATTGCGAATATACAACATTCTTGGCTTTCCCATTGTCTGTCCATATACAAAGCCGGTAGTACTAATAATGACGTCATATACAAACGCTCTTTTTACAAACAAACAAACATGCATACACACAACTCGTTTTTATATAGATAGATAGATAGATAGATACAATACAAATTAACTACGTAAAACTTGTGGAATATACAACAGTCTTCGCTGTCCCATTGTCAGTGCGTATAAATAGATTGTCAGGTTTACCGACCCTCAAAGATGCAACATACAATTGTACATTGGTAAAGCAATCTGTATTAAGATCTATACCGCATTTTTCTAGTGATTGCCCTTGAGCTTTGTTGATGGTGGTTGCAAATGCTAATCGAATTGGAATTGCAATCTTTTAAATTGAAAAAGCAGATCCGTTGGAATCATGGGAATGCGAGGAATAAGAACAGCCTCACCCTCATAAGGCCCTGTCAAGATTGTGGCATCTATTAGGTTTTCCATTGTTTTTTTTTTTTTACGGCAAGTCGCGTGCCATTGCAAAGCTTTGGTGGGTTGATATTCTTAAAAGTATTATTGGTACGCCTATTTTTAGTTGTAGCAGGTGTGGGTAGACACCCTGAAGGATCTATGGAATTTAAAATTCAGATGGATAATTAACCGCTTCATTTGGTTCCGAAATACAAATTAACTGCGTAAAAACTTGCGAATATACAACATTCTTCGCTGTCCAATTCTCGCTGCATATAAATAGATTGTCAGGTTATTCGACCCTCGAACATGCAACGTAAAATTGTCCATGGGAAAAACAATCAGTATTAAGATCAATACCACATTTTTCTAATGATTGACCTTGAGCTTTGTTAATGGTGATTGCAAATGCTAATCGAATTGGGAATTGCAATCTTTTAAATTGAAAAGGCAGATCTGTTGGAATCATGGGAATGCGAGGAATAAGAACAGCCTAACCCTCAAAAGGCCCTGTCAGGATTGTGGCCTCAATTAGGTTTTCCACTGTTTTTTTACGGCAAGTCGAGTGCCATTGCAAAGCTTTGGTGGGTTTATATTTCTTAAAAGTATTATTGGTACGCCGATTTTTATTTGTAGCACATGTGGTGGAAACCCTGAAAGATCTATGGAATTTAAAAATTCAGATGGATAATTAACCGCTTCATTTGTTTCCAAAACTGTGTCGACTGACTTGTAAAGGACTGCCTGGTCTTGAATCTTGGTCAAAACAATATTGTTGATTTCGTGGACGTCTATATTTTTGGGTGCGAGAATCGCTCTTTCACTTAGCCATTTATTATTTTTATAATTTTTTAGAATATTCGGAAATACTTTTTCAATCAATTCATTTTTGGACGTCACTAAATTACAGAAATCAGCAGGTAGTTGTACACGTCCTGAAATTGAGTCTACTGGGAGCTTTCCGTTTCCCATTGCCAGCAATTGATCTGAAAATGTTTGACCAGAGTCATCGTTTTGCAATCGGACACGCATATTTGTAGTTAATTTTAATGTTTTTACGTGTGCCCATAAATTAGAATTTTTCAGGCAAGCATTCATTTCGTCTGCAGGAGTTGATCTAGGTATTATAGGTAATGTTTGCCTGAAATCTCCCGCAAGCAATATTAAGGTGCTGCCAAAGGGTTTCGACTTCCCTCGCAAATTTTTCAAGCATTGATCCAAAGCCTCGAGTGATTTTTTGTGTGCCATTGTGCACTCATCCCAAATAATAAGTTTGCATTGCTGCAATACTTTACCCATCCCAGATGATTTGGAAATATTGCACGTGGGTGAGTTTCTGTAGAATGCAAGTTCAGAGGCAATTTCAAAGCGGAATGAGCAGTTCTTCCACCAGGCAGCAATGTTGCGGCTATTCCGGACGACGCAATTGCCAACGCTATATCATTTTTAGATCGAATTGATGCCAGAATCAGTTTTATCACAAAACGTTTTACCAGTACCTCCTGGCGCATCCAAAAAGAAAATTTCTCCAACGTTGTTATCGATACAATGCATTATCGTATCATAAATGTCTTTTTGTTCCGACGTTAACTTGGAAATGTTATTTTGTACATACGACAATAGATCACTCGTACTGTAACTTTTTTCACGATCCAATTCTACACATGTCGAAACAGCAGCGATACGGTTAGGTGAAGGCATTCCCAAATCCTGAAGAGGTTTGTTTGCCATACTTATGCACAAATCTTCTATAACAACTAAAGTGTAGTTATAAATTTCTGATGTAAAATCAAAAGTCATGTCTGACGTCTCTAACTGTTTTCGATGAAGTATATCTTCGGACATTTTTGACTTATATTTTTCCCATAACTCTGTAGGAGCTGATGGAGAGCAAGTTGTTAAAATGATGCCAAACAATGCACGAATTTGACTTGGGGTTGACGTTTCGCACGCGTCATTGATGCAGTTATCCCAGTGTTGGTCATTCTCCAATAAATTCAGAGCTTGGCATGCACTACGGTAAGTGGCATGTATAGTACCATTTACAGTCCTCAAATACTCAAAGGATGTCGGACCGGGTACATTCACCAAAAGCAGGCGTAGAAAGAAGCATTCATGTTGATTGGGGTGAACGGTGTAGAGTCTTCCTATCGTGGTATCTTTGAAGATGGTAGGTTGGCCGTCGACTGACTTACCCTGTTTTCGACGTTCAAATACTTTATTTTTAGTATTCCACGTGTAATACGAAGGCACTTCAGTATACAGCAGTTTTTTTTGCAAAAGAATCATTTTTGCAAAGCGAAAAAAAAGCTGTTAATGTTGTATCCGGTGGATTCAGGACTCTTTGTTGCACGTTGGTTTCCGAGAAATAAACACGTTGACCATTCTGTAAATGTACCGCTAAGTGAACAACAGCTTGACTACGTTCATGTATCGGAAATGAAAGAATTCGCCAAACAGCTTCATTACTGCTTATGTATCTTCCAGCCTGATATTCTACGATTTCATCGAATTGTTTGATTTTGGACTGCAAGCCAAAAACTGCCATGTCACTGCCTTTGTTGACGTATTTACATATGTATTTGATTACCTTTACGGAGTTACAGTATTCAACGTTTATGTGTGCATTAAATGTTTTTGATAATAATGGGGAATATGGAACAACCCACTGGTTATATTCTTCGATGGTGGTACCGTTACGCTTCTTTATTATTGCTGTTTTACCGCCATCTTCAGTAGATCTTCTTCTATATTGTGGGTAACCATCATTGCCAGTAATTGTTTTGGGTACTAAAAGTCGAGGATATTGCTTTGTGCACCTTCCTTTGGCCATGCATGGTGAATTTTCGTTCAGTGCACCGCAAGGTCCATGTATCATATTTTTTACAATAATATCATGTAACCCCTTATCGACATTTTTATCAGGTATTTCAGCGGAAATAACATCATCAATTTCGTTTGAAGTAATTTTTTTATGTAGCCAGATTAGTATATGTGCGTGTGGCAAACCTCGTTTTTGCCATTCCACTGAGTACATCCAGCATCGCACTGACCCAAACACTTCATGTTTTACAAGGTAGTTTATCAGTGATTTCAACTTTTGCCGGAAGACACGTTCCGTAATGTCATGCCTATGAACCGCCGATTGTCCTTGAAGTAAAAGCTGCAGTATCTCGTCCCAAGATTGATTACATGTAAATGTAATAAATAAATATGGACGACCATAGAGACGAACATACGCAATAGCATCTTGAGCATATTCATGCATATGACGGGGACTGCCAGCATATGACGAAGGTAAAATTGTTATTCTTCCAACGTTTGTGGTATTACCGTCATTTATAACTGCATCTCGCAAATGAATGCATTGTTCAGAGCGGAGCTTGGTCTGATTCAGGCGGATATATAGCAAACGTTCTGATTCAATTTTAGCATACATATCCACGACAAATTGGTGAAACAATTCACGGCATTTTAAAATATAATTTTCTTCATCCTGCCGAATCATTAGTCTATAGGAATAATAATGCATTGCACTGCATTTCTTATTCATTTCTTTGTTAGTGGCTGGATTCATCAATTTAATATTAAAGTGATAGCCGTCGGCTCCATCCCAAAAAATTATAGGATATTGTAGGGCATCGTAGCATCGATGAGTTTCAGCAATTCTTAACAACTGAGCGTTTCGCTTATGTAGAATAATATCTCGAGGTAAAAACTGATCACCGACCATAACGATTGCCACTTCGTCGATAGTCGGAGCATTGTATCTACGCACATGTTGGCCAGGAGGCGTTTTGTCAGCGGAAATAACAATTTTATGAGTATCAGTAGGCATCAAATCGATGGCTGTTTTGAACAGACGCACTAAATTATTATTTTCGTGGAAAAGATGTTGCAATTGGGAAACGATTGTCCTTTCAACGTTGGGAGAAATTTCGCAACGTGCATTCAATTCAGAATTTCTATCACTGATGAAGTACAATTGTAAAAATTTATGATTCTCGCCTGAGAATGGTAGAAGGGACCCTGCTTTATGATAAATTTGCCCTTTTACTTTGAAAGTAGACATAAATTGATCTGGATTTTCGATTTGGGCTCCAAACGACGTTATTTGGAAACATGAGTTGTATTGTCTGATTTTTGACAACAAACGCTTAGATTCTGACGTAGTTCCAGTAAGGAAAGTCTTCAATGGCTCTGGTGGTGCAGCCAATAGAGGAAGTTTAACTTTTCCTGAGGCGCAACACATTCCCATTGTTTTACCATTGAATTTCAAGGCCTTGCAATAGGGACAAATTTTAGACATTGTCCCGATTTGAACACATCTACTCAAGCTATAATCATCGACTGGGTTGTACCTGAATGCCAGGCGATAACTTTCAGATTGCTCTGATTCCTCGGCACGCTTTCTTTTCTTACTTTCTCTATCAGCAGCAAGCCTGATTTCTTGCTGTTCTTGTAATTCCTCGGCACGCTTTCTTTTCTTACTTTCTCTATCAGCAGCAAGCCTGATTTCTTGCTGTTCTTGTGATTCCTCGGCACGCTTTCTTTTCTTACTTTCTCTTTCAGCAGCAAGCCTGATTTCTTGCTGTTCTTGTAATTCCTCGGCACGCCTTCTTTTTTCACATTCTCTTTTAGCAGCAAGTCTGCTTCTGCGTTGCTCTGGTAGTTCCTCGGCATGCTTTCTGTTCTTTCTTTCTCTATCAGCCTCAAGCCTGTTTCCCTGCTGGTCTTTTGATTCCTCGGCACGCCTTCTTTTTTCACTTTCTCTTTTAGCAGCAAGTCTGCTTCTGCGTTGCTCTGGTAGTTCCTCGGCATGCTTTCTGTGCTTTCTTTCTCTATCAGCCTCAAGCCTGTTTCCCTGCTGGTCTTTTGATTCCTCGGCACGCCTTCTTTTTTCACTTTCTCTTTTAGCAGATAGTCTGCTTTCGCGTTGCTCTGGTAGTTCCTCGCCACGCTTTCTTTTCTGACTTTCTCTATCAGCAGCAAGTTTTTTGGCATAGACTCTTTGAGCATCTTCATCAGTCATTGTAAACTTAAACATTAATAGATTTCTACGCGAACATATGTCTTATATAACTTGAATGACGTCACTTTCAGAGCAAAAATGACGGCAACTAATTTCATGACGTCATCCGAAACATGATGTCACCTGATCCACAGATCCACAGATCCACAGACAGACAGACAACTTATTTTTATATATATATATATATATATATATATATATATATATATATATATGTATATATATATATATATATATATATATATAAATAAGTTGTGTGTCTGTTGCCATTGTAGGCTCTTCAGTCATTTTACAATTAAACATTTTTCCGTCCACAATCTTCTTACAATTAAGAATTTGTCTAAGAACGATTTTCTTAAATACTTTTAATAACCTCATCGTCATAACGAACATGACGACAACTAACTTCATTACGACATGACGACATGATGTAATTCGAAAGTTGTGTGTCTGTTGCCCTTGTAGGTTCTTCAGTCATTTTACGATTAAATATTTTTCCGTCCACGATCTTCTTACAATTAAAAAATTGTCTTTGAACGATTTTCTTAAATACTTTTAAAAACGTCATCGTCATAACAAACATGACGACAACTAACTTCATGACAACATGACGACATGATGACATGACGTCACTCGACAGACAGACAGACAGACATAACACACAAACAACTTATTTATATACTAGCTGTTGGGGTGGCGCTTCGCGCCACCCCAACACCTAGTTGGTGGGGGCGCTTCGCGCCCCCCCCAAGCCCCCCCGCGCGCGTAAGTCGTTACGCGCCATATTAGTTACGCGCCATTGTAGTTGTGTCCCTATGTCCCACCTGTGAATATAGATAGATATATTATATATATGTTTTTAACTACGTAAAACTTGCGAATATACAACATTCTTTGCTGTCCCATTGTCTGTGCATATAAATAGATTGTCAGGTTTACCGACTCTTGAACATGCAACACATAATGGTCCATGGGAAAACAATCCGTATTCAGATCTATACCTCATGATTCTAATGATTACCCTTGAGCTTTGTTGATGGTGATTGCTAATCGAACATTCCCTGTCCCGGTGTCCCGGTCGTCATTTATATCCCCCTGTGCCCCCCGGCGTCCCCGTTGTAGTTGTGTCCCTGTGTCCCGGTCGTCATTTATATTTTTTACTTATGTCCTGGTCATTATGGCTTATGTATGGTCATTTATGTTCCCTGTGTCCCGGTCGTCATTTGTATCCCGGTGTCCCGGTCTGTATATACATTCGTTTTTTAGTTTTGTTTTTCTCCTTTATTTTTTTCCTTTTTTATTTTTTTTCTTTTTTAGTTTATTTAGATTTTTAGATTTTTTAGTTTTTTTATTAGTTTTTAGTTTTTTTTTCTTTTTAGTTTTTTTGTAGTCTTTACCTTCTTTTTAGTTTTTTTAGTTTTTTTTTTTACTTATGTCCTGGTCGTCATTTATACTCCCTGTGTCCCGGTGCTTTGTTGATTGCTAATCGAACATTCCTTTTGTCCCGGTCGCTTTCTCTTTGAGTGTCGTCATACCTGGTTGGTGGGGGCGCTTCGCGCCCCCCCAAGCCCCCCCGCGCGCGTAAGTCGTTACGCGCCATATTAGTTACGCGCCATTGTAGTTGTGTCCCTGTCCCACCTGTGAATATAGATAGATATATTATATATATGTTTTTAACTACGTAAAACTTGCGAATATACAACATTCTTTGCTGTCCCATTGTCTGTGCATATAAATAGATTGTCAGGTTTACCGACTCTTGAACATGCAACATATAATGGTCCATGGGAAAACAATCCGTATTCAGATCTATACCTCATGATTCTAGTGATTGCCCTTGAGCTTTGTTGATGGTGATTGCTAATCGACCATTCCCTGTCCCGGTCGTCATTTATATCCCCCTGTGCCCCCCGGCGTCCCCGTTGTAGTTGTGTCCCTGTGTCCCGGTCGTCATTTATGTTTTTTACTTATGTCCTGATCATTATGGCTTTTGTTTTTCTCCTTTATTTTTTTCCTTTTTTCTTTTTTAGTTTATTTAGATTTTTAGATTTTTTAGTTTTTTATTAGTTTTTAGGTTTTTTTTTCTTTTTAGTTTTTTTGTAGTTTTTACCTTCTTTTTAGTTTTTTTAGTTTTTTTTTTTACTTATGTCCTGGTCGTCATTTATACTCCGTGTCCCGGTGCTTTGTTGATTGCTAATCGAACATTCCTTTTGTCCCGGTCGCTTTCTCTTTGAGTGTCGTCATTTATTTTTTTCTTTTTTAGTTCTTACCTTTTTTAGTTTTTTTTTAGTTTTTTATTGGTTTTTACCTTTTTTTTTATAGCTTTTTTAGTTTTTTTTCGTTTTTTCTTTTTACTTTTTTTTTTAGTTTTTATCTTTTTTATTTTTTTTTTATTTTTATTCTTGATTTTATTAGTTTTCTTTTTCTCTTCTATTTTTCAGTTTTTTCCTTTTTTTTAGTTTTTTTTTTAGTTTTTAGTTTTTTTTAGTTTTTTACCTTTTTTTAGTTTTTTTTAGTTTTTTTAGTTTTTTAGCCTTTTTATTTTTTTTATTAGTTTTTAGTTTTTTTGTAGTTTTTGCCTTTTTTTAGTTTTTTCAGTTTTTTTTTAGTTTTTAGTTTTTTACCTTTTTTAGCCTAAAATTTTATTAGTTTTCTTTTTCTCTTCTATTTTTCAGTTTTTTCCTTTTTTTTAGTTTTTTTTTAGTTTTTAGTTTTTTTTTAGTTTTTTACCTTTTTTTAGTTTTTTTAGTTTTTTAGCCTTTTTATTTTTTTTTATTAGTTTTTAGTTTTTTTGTAGTTTTTGCCTTTTTTTAGTTTTTTCCATGACGTCACCTGATCCATCCACACATCCACAGACAGACAACTTATTTTTATATACTAGTGTTGGGGTGGCGCTTCGCGCCACCCCAACACCTAGTTGGTGGGGGCGCTTCGCGCCCCCCCCAAGCCCCCCCGCGCGCGTAAGTCGTTACGCGCCATAATAGTTACGCGCCATTGTAGTTGTGTCCCTATGTCCCACCTGTGAATATAGATATATATATATATATGGTTTTAACTACGTAAAACTTGCGAATATACAACATTCTTTGCTGTCCCATTGTCTTTGCATATAAATAGATTGTCAGGTTTACCGACTCTTGAACATGCAACATATAATGGTCCATGGGAAAACAATCTGTATTCAGATCTATACCTCATGATTCTAATGATTGCCCTTGAGCTTTGTTGATGGTGATTGCTAATCGACCATTCCCTGTCCCGGTGTCCCGGTCGTCATTTACATCCCCCTGTTTCCCCCGGTGTCCCCGTTGTAGTTGTGTCCCTGTGTCCCGGTCGTCATTTATATTCCCTGTGTCCCGGGTCCCGGTCATCATTTGTATCTCGGTGTCCCGGTCTGTATATACATTCGTCTTTTAGTTTTGTTTTTCTCCTTTATTTTTTTCCTTTTTTTTTTGTATCCCGGTGTACCGGTCTGTATATACATTCGTTTTTTAGTTTTGTTTTTCTCCTTTATTTTTTTCCTTTTTTTTTCTTTTTTTAGTTTATTTAGATTTTTAGATTTTTTAGTTTTTTTATTAGTTTTTAGTTTTTTTTCTTTTTAGTTTTTTTGTAGTTTTTACCTTCTTTTTAGTTTTGTTAATTTTTTTTTTTACTTGTGTCCTGGTCGTCATTTATACTCCCTGTGTCCCGGTGCTTTGTTGATTGCTAATCGAACATTCCTTTTGTCCTGGTCGCTTTCTCTTTGAGTGTCGTCATTTATTTTTTTCTTTTTTAGTTCTTTTAGTTTTTACCTTTTTTAGTTTTTTTTTAGTTTTTAGTTTTTTTAGTTTTTTTACCTTTTTTTAGTTTTTTTAGTTTTTTTAGTTTTTTAGCTTTTTTTTTTTATTAGTTTTTATTTTTTTTTGTAGTTTTTGCCTTTTTTTTAGTTTTTTTAGTTTTTTAGCTTTTTTATTAGTTTTTAGTTTTTTTTGTAGTTTTTGCCTTTTTTTAGTTTTTTTAGTTTTTTAGCTTTTTTATTTTTTTTATTAGTTTTTAGTTTTTTTTGTTGTTTTTGCCTTTTTTTAGTTTTTTCAGTTTTGACGTCACCTGATCCAGTTTTTTCAGGTGACGTCACCTGATCCACGATCCACAGATCCACAGACAACTTATTTTTATATATATAGATAGTTTTTTTTTTTTTTACTTATGTCCTGGTCGTCATTTATACTCCCTGTGTCCCGGTGCTTTGTTGATTGCTAATCGAACATTCCTTTTGTCCTGGTCGCTTTCTCTTTGAGTGTCGTCATTTATTAGTTTTTTCCTTTTTTTTTAGTTTTTTATTGGTTTTTACCTTTATTTTAGCTTATTTTTCAGTTTTTTCCTTTTTTTTAGTTTTTTTTTATTTTTTATTTTTTTTAGTTTTTTACCTTTTTTTAGTTTTTTTAGTTTTTTTAGTTTTTTAGCTTTTTTACTTTTTTTATTGGTTTTTAGTTTTTTTTTTGTAGTTTTTGCCTTTTTTTAGTTTTTTCAGTTTTTTTTTTAGTTTTTTATTGGTTTTTACCTTTATAGTTTTTTTAGTTTTTTAGCTTTTTTATTTTTTTTATTAGTTTTTAGTTTTTTTTGTAGTTTTTGCCTTTTTTTAGTTTTTTCAGTTTTGACGTCACCTAATCCAGTTTTTTCAGGTGACGTCACCTGACACATCCATCCATCCACAGACAACTTATTTTTATATATATAGATATAGATATATAGATAGAGAAGATAGATAGATGATGAAAATCATCATGGCTTCAGTAATAGTTTCTTCTCTGGGCTATGATGTCATTTTCAGTCAGAGACAAGCTGCTTATCCATTTCACCAATTCATTGAATGTTCTTATACAATACCTTGTAGCAGTGCAGTGGAAAAGGTGACGCCTTTAGTCGATTCAGGTACAAGGTTCGATCCCGCCTGCTGCAAGGAATTCCAAATATTTATGTAATTATTACTGGAACTGTTATCTTTTATATTTTACTAATATGTTATTATTTTGAAGAACATTTTTTTTAATTCTACAATTCGTTATATTGTTTTTTTATTCTTTAGTTTGCTATACTACTTGTTGCTCAGTGAAATGTAATAAAATGCGACAAGTGTCAACGAATAAATTGAGTTATCGTTTATTAATAAGTGAACAAACGAAGAAACTAATGGGGGTGGGGGGTATTATGGATCTAAGTGCCCTTGACGAAGATAATTTCCGAAACAACATTGACCAGATATAAAATAAAGAAAGAAAACGATCAAAAATGGGGTATTTAAAGGCCAAAAGAAAATACTGAAGAAAACAAAGAAAGCGAATATTTCGAGAGAACAACCGCCTCTCTTCTTTAGCGTGAACAAAATAATATAAAGAAGAAAAATACCGAAGAAAAACCAAAAACTAATCGCTGATAGCGCGGAAGCTGAGAGTCGGTTGTTCTCTCCAAATATTCCCTTTTCTTTGTTTTCTTCAGTATTTTCATTTAACTTGTAAAAACTCCATTTTTGATCTTCTCTTTCCTTATGAAATCCCCTTGCCTTTGCATCTTCAGATGTACTATTGAATTTGTCAGTACTTTTGAAATTTGTCAGTTGCTTTAATTACCTCTTGTTATTAGTTAATTGATGGGGAACACGGATACGCGGAAAAAACAGTCACCCAGCTTGTAAGGACATCTCCTTGCCCAACAAAAATATTACTTACAACTTTTTTAGGAAAAAAAAATTCAGTGCACGAGCTACCGTGGCTGCAGTGGTAGCTTACTACTGAAAGCAGGTTTACCAAGAGAGGATGGAAAGTGAAGATTAGAGGATACCTTCTTAAATCTTATTTCTAGTTTAGAGACAAATAATACCATCTTGTTCTTAGGCCCGTAACAGACCCCTTACTTTAGTTAGAACTAACTGGATAAGGACGAATAAGCATTAAAAAAAAAACATTTAAAAATAGGTCTGTGAAAAGGATTGTGTACCTTTTTTAATTTAATAGAGTCAATTATTGAAAAAAGACATTTTAGTTTCTCCTCTTAACAAAAAAGCTTGATCATTTGACGAAAAAAATAAGTATTTGAATTTGGGCATTCAAATTTGTTTAGGGGTTTCAGGGGTGGGGGGTTAACGCTGCTCCTACATGCTAAGTTTGATTTGACTTGTGATGCTATTTTGTTTTTGTACATCTATTTCAGTTATAACAAGTAAAAATCATACTTCTGAAAATACAAATCAGTTTCAGTATAGCCTTGGTAGTTTTCAATAAATTGGATTCAGCGTATCAGAGAACCCTGTAGTAGAATTCTTAAGCTCCTTTCTACAAAAATGTGGAATATCGCATCTTTCGCCAGAAGACAGATCACGGATGCGTGTTTCCATAATGTTGTTTTGACCAACGTCGTATGTTGTTTGTGTGAACATTCTCCTGTACATTTCCAATAGCCTCCGTAATTTTTCCTTCAGTGTTTGATCCAAATGGTCCAACTTTACCTTGCCAATTTGTTCTTCTATTTTCGATGTGTTTTCAGAATTTGCGTAAGCTGCCAGAATAGTGTCTCCCTCTCTCCTCTCTTCTAGAAATTTTTCTAACGTCCCCAATATTGTTGAAATACGGAATAAGAAACCTATTCCCAGAGGTCTCGAGAGCACAAGGATGTAATGATGATTCTTCATTTGGTGGAGTGAAAAGATCTAATATTCTTGCAGGAAGCTCTTGACTCAATGACCTAGCACGACTATCTAAGAGAACCATTGAAACGAGGAGGTATAGATGTCTTCTTAGCCAAGGTAATACAGCCACGTGCCGAATTTTCAGAACTAAAAAATGGAAAGTCCTTTTCATCTGGGAAAGAAATTGAAGGATCATTTGGAAGAATCGTGTGAGTGGCCATGTCAAGATAGCAATTTAAATGACGCAAAAGATCGTACCCTAACATTACATCGAACGATAATCCACGAATCACAAGTGCTAGCCAGTGAACTGGGCGAAAACCTGGTATAGTGATGAGTACTTCCGTTTCTCCTGCGACATCAAGAAACTCTCCAGAAAGTGATTTTACTCTTGAACCAGTGAATATTAAATTCTGTGCTGGAAGAATTTTATGGAATAAATCATACTCAATTAATAATCGACTGCAACCCGTGTCAACAAAACAAAGTATGTCTAGGCCATTGACCTTAGCCTTGTTTAAAAATGGAAAATCTGGACTTTTGAGCTTTCGCTTTTTATCTCTAGCTATATAACTGACGAAACAACCATCTAACGGTTTTGAAGGAGAAAATGCCGGTTCCACCGTTACATGACATGAAACTAACATAAATTTGGAAATTTTTACTATTTATGGCAATGATTTGACTTACCTTTGTGGAAAAAAAAATCAATTTGTCTATTTTTATGAGGAAACATTTTGACCGTTTGGTTTTGTACTAAATTCTTTCGTTATTAATCTACGAAAACGATTTCACAAAAAACAAATGATTTCACAATAATAGTTTAGTTGTCTTTTATAAGATTATTGAAAGCTAATTTCCAAGGATTTGTTCTATGTGAAAAATTTACATTCCTGATAAAACATGTTTTAAATATCTTTTTTGAGCTATTTTATTGTAAACTAAATCTACGTTGCTTGGACAACGTGAGGTGTTGCGGCAAACTTTGTTCGGCTTCGCCGAGTAAAGGTTGCGAGAGCAACACTTTGGTTTTGTTTCGTCACTTCGATTAAACGCAAAAGTTGTTAATCTGTAAGGATCTTAAAATAAATACTAGGTACACCAACTCGCAAAAGTTGCTAACCCCTCATCGCTGGAGATGATTGTAGCCTAACAGCCGATTATTGTTTACAAATCTCCTACATGTCTTACCACTGGAACCATATTGGTCTTACCATCAAATACACCAGAAACAAATAATAGGTACACCAACTAGCAAAAGTTGTGAGTCCGTCATTGCCAAAGATGATTATGAGCTAACAGCTGACTGTTGCTTAAAACTCCCCTATATGTCTCACAATTGGTATTGGCCTATTTTTGGTTTCCGTGTGTACCTTACTACTAAAGTTGTCAAACTCTTCAAACTTTCAAACTGGTATATCTCATGAAGAAACTTTTCTAACATAAAATGGATGATATATTATTTGATCAGCTCATCAAGAGCTATCGACCGCTGTAAAAAAAAATCTATCTGTTTTAGTTCAAAGGTTGACTTTTGCAGTAGGCCAATTTTCTAACGTCATCATTTAGAAGGGAGCTAAGGATAAACTCTAATTTCTTTCGCAACGAGAGAACTTTTAAAGTTTAAGAGGTACATCTGATAGCATTTCTTTATCGGCCTATTTTTGGTTTCAGTGTGTACCTTACTACTGAAGTTGTCAACACCTTTAAACTTTCAAACTGGTATATTTCATGAAGGAATTTTTCTACCAAAAAATGAATCAAATACTTTGATCAGCTCATCAAGAGCTATCGACTGTCGTAAAAAAAATCCATTGGTCTCGGTTCAAAATTTGACTTTTTTGCCGTAGGCCAGGTTTCTAACGTTATTACTTAGAAAGGAGCAAAAGATAAACTCTAATTTCTTCAGCAATGAGAGAACTTTAAATTTTTAAGAGGTACATCTGATACCATTTCTCTACCGCGATCCCAAGTGCGAAAAAGAGAATGATAAACTCAGCTGAAATCACAAACAGTTGGGTAGAAAAACAAGCAAAAACCATCCTTTTTGGCCCCAGGCAAGAGTTCTACGAAGTTTTCCAAAATGCAAAGTCATATTCTTCAATCCAGCCTAAGGTCCTAACTTTCTGTAACAACCGCAGAGGTTAAACCCTTTCCACTTTCTAGGAATACGCTGAAATCAGGGTCCTAGGAAAAAAAGGAAAAAAAAATACGACAAAACCAAAGTGTTGCTCTCGCAACAGAACTACCAAGGCTATACTGAAACTGATTTATATTTCGAGAAATGTGATTTTTATTTGTTACTAGCTGTTGGGGTGGCGCTTCGCGCCATCCCAACACCTAGTTTTTTGGGGCGCTTCGCACCCCCAAGCCTCCCCGCGCGCGTAAGTCGTTACGCGCCATATTAGTTACGCACCATTGTAGTTGTGTCCCTGTGTCCCAGTCGTCGTTTATATTCCCTGTGTCTTGGTCATGATTTGTGTCCCCGTGTACCAGTCTGTAATTTCTCTTTCCGTGTCCCGGTCGTCATTTATATTCCCTGTGTCCCGTTGTCCCGGTCGTCATTATAAAAATTATATTCCCTGTGTCCCGGTCGTCATTTGTGTCCCGGTGTCCCAGTCTGTAAAATCTCTTTGATTTTCCCGGTCGTCATTTATATTCCCTGTGTCCCGGTCGTCATTTGTATCCCGGTGTCCCCGTCTTTATATACATTCGTTTTTGAATTGGTTTATGATGAAATAAATTTTTTGTTTTTTTACGTTTTTTCTTTTTAGTTTTTTTTTTGGTTTTTATGCTTTTTTAGCTTCTTTAGTTTTTTCTTTTTTATTTTTAGTTTTTTTGTAGTTTTTACCTTTTTTAGTTTTTTTATTTTTATTTTTTTCAGTTTTCTTTTTCTCCTTTATTTTTCAGTTTGATTCTTTTCTAGTTTTTAGTTTTTTACCTTTTTTTAGTTTTTTTGTTTGTTAGCTTTTTTAGTTTTTTTAGTATTTCTTTTTTAGTTTTTTTTTTAGTTTTACCTTTTTTAGTTTTTTCTTCTTTTGTATTAATGCTAAAGCCAAGGTTCGAACCTGGTCCCGGTCATTATTTGTATCCTGGTGTCCCAGTCTATATATACATTCGTTTTTGAATTGGTATATGATGAAATAAATTTTTTGTTTTTTCTTTTCTTCTTTTTAGTTTCTTTTTTTTTGGTTTTTTCCTTTTCTTTTTTTTGTAGTTTTTACCTTTTTTAGTTTTTTTTTCTTCCCCCCCTCTTGTAAGGACACCTCCTTGCCCAACAAAAACATTACTTTTAACTTTTTTTTTCACAAAAAAATGGTGTGCACGAACTACCGTGTCTGCAGCGGTAGCTTACTACTGAAAGCAGGTTTGCCAAGGGAGAATCGAGGGCAAATATAAAAACTGTCATCTTAAATCCTATTTTTAGTTCAGAGAATAAGAATCCAATCTTGTTGTTTAAGCCCGTAAAGGGTCCCTTTCTTTAGTTAGAATCAAAACTGAGAGTTAATTTTCGTTATATTCCGTGGGTTGCTTAAGTAGTTCTTAAGTAGGTGTACAGATTACTACATTTTGACATTTATAATCATGACTACATTTATAGTAACTATATGATGAAAATAATCATGGCTTCAGTAATAGTTACTTCTCTGGGCTATGATGTCATTTTCAGTCAGAGACGAGCTACTCATTCATATCATCAATTCATTAAATGTTATTATTTAATACCTTGTAGCAGTGCAGTGGAAAAGGCGACGCCTATAGTCAATTAGGTATAAGGTTCGATTCCGCCTGCTGCAAGGAAATTTGTTTGCATAAGTATAGATGTTCGTGCTAATAATTTCATAATTAATACAATTTTTTGTCTCTTGTATTTTACTAATACTTATTGTTTTGAAGAATTTTTTTTAATTCTATAATTAGTTATATTGTTCTTTTTTTATAGTTTAGCTTGCTATACTACATGTTTCTCAGTGAAATGTAATATAATGCGACAAGTGTTTGGATTTTTGACATCTTTGAGAGTCAACGAAGAAATTGAACTATCGTTTGTTGATAAGTGAACAAACGAACAAACTAATATTAAAAACATTGGAAAGTATTTTAGTTTATGAATGATTATACAAGAGCATTCACATGCACATGACCTTGCACTATAAACTTTTGTTTTGTTTTATTCTTTTTTCACACTAGCATCAATTCATTGAATGTTCATATTTAATACCTTTTAGCAGTATATTGCAAAAGGTATGCAATATACTGCAATACTGCAATTATATTAAAAAGTATATTACAGTAAATTGCAAAGTAGAATTGCATTTTTTATGTTAACCACAAAGACTTCCTTGCAGCAGGTGGGATCGAGCCTTATGCCTGATCGACTACAGGCGTGGCCTTTTCCACTGCACTGCTAAAAGGTATTAAATATGAACATTCAATGCATTGATGATAGTATGAAAAAAGAATAAAAAAAAAATTATAGTGTGAGGCCATGTGCATTTGAATGCTCTTGTATAATCATTCATAAACTAAAATACTTTCCAATGTTTTTAATATTAGTTTGTTCGTTTGTTCACTTATCAACAAACGATAGTTCAATTTCTTCGTTGACTCTCAAAGATGTCAAAAATCCAAACACTTGTCGCATTATATTACATTTCACTGAGAAACATGTAGTATAGCAAGCTAAACTATAAAAAAAGAACAATATAACTAATTATAGAATTAAAAAAAAATTCTTCAAAACAATAAGTATTAGTAAAATACAAGAGACAAAGAATTGTATTATGAAATTATGAAAATTGTATTATGAAAGAATAATTATGAAATTATTTGCAGATAAATTTCCTTGCAGCAGGCGGAATCGAACCTTATACCTAATTGACTATAGGCGTCGCCTTTTCCACTGCACTGCTACAAGGTATTAAATAATAACATTTAATGAATTGATGATATGAATGAGTAGCTCGTCTCTGACTGAAAATGACATCATAGCCCAGAGAAGTAACTATTACTGAAGCCATGATTATTTTCATCATATAGTTACTATAAATGTAGTCATGATTATAAATGTCAAAATGTAGTAATCTGTACACCTACTTAAGAACTACTTAAGCAACCCACGGAATATAACGAAAATTAACTCTCAGTTTTGATTCTAACTAAAGAAAGGGACCCTTTACGGGCTTAAACAACAAGATTGGATTCTTATTCTCTGAGCTAAAAATAGGATTTAAGATGACAGTTTTTATATTTGCCCTCGATTCTCCCTTGGCAAACCTGCTTTCAGTAGTAAGCTACCGCTGCAGACACGGTAGTTCGTGCACACCATTTTTTGTGAAAAAAAAAGTTAAAAGTAATGTTTTTGTTGGGCAAGGAGGTGTCCTTACAAGAGGGGGGGAAGAAAAAAAAAACTAAAAAAGGTAAAAACTACAAAAAAAGAAAAGGAAAAAACCAAAAAAAAAAGAAACTAAAAAGAAAAAAAGAAAAAACAAAAAATTTATTTCATCATATACCAATTCAAAAACGAATGTATATATAGACTGGGACACCAGGATACAAATAATGACCGGGACCAGGTTCGAACCTTGGCTTTAGCATTAATACAAAAGAAGAAAAAACTAAAAAAGGTAAAACTAAAAAAAAAAACTAAAAAAGAAATACTAAAAAAACTAAAAAAGCTAACAAACAAAAAAAACTAAAAAAAGGTAAAAAACTAAAAACTAGAAAAGAATCAAACTGAAAAATAAAGGAGAAAAAGAAAACTGAAAAAAATAAAAATAAAAAAATAAAAAAGGTAAAAACTACAAAAAAAACTAAAAATAAAAAAGGAAAAAACTAAAGAAGCTAAAAAAGCATAAAAACCAAAAAAAAACTAAAAAGAAAAAACGTAAAAAAACAAAAAATTTATTTCATCATAAACCAATTCAAAAACGAATGTATATACAGACCGGGATACCGGGATACAAATGACGACCGGGACACAGGGAATATAAATGACGACCGGGAAAATCAAAGAGATTTTACAGACTGGGACACCGGGACACAAATGACGACCGGGACACAGGGAATATAATTTTTATAATGACGACCGGGACAACGGGACACAGGGAATATAAATGACGACCGGGACACGGAAAGAGAAATTACAGACTGGTACACGGGGACACAAATCATGACCAAGACACAGGGAATATAAACGACGACTGGGACACAGGGACACAACTACAATGGTGCGTAACTAATATGGCGCGTAACGACTTACGCGCGCGGGGAGGCTTGGGGGGTGCGAAGCGCCCAAAACAACTAGGTGTTGGGATGGCGCGAAGCGCCACCCGAACAGCTAGTAACAAATAAAAATCACACTTCTCGAAATATAAATCAGTTTCAGTATAGCCTTGGTAGTTCTGTTGCGAGAGCAACACTTTGGTTTTGTCGTATTTTTTTTCCTTTTTTTCCTAGCACCCTGATTTCAGCGTATTCCTAGAAAGTGGAAAGGGTTTAACCTCTGCGGTTGTTACAGAAAGTTAGGACCTTAGGCTGGATTGAAGAATATGACTTTGCATTTTGGAAAACTTTGTAGAACTCTTGCCTGGGGCCAAAAAGGATGGTTTTTGCTTGTTTTTCTACCCAATTCTGTTTGTGATTTCAGCTGAGTTTATCACTCTCATTTTCGCACTTGGGATCGCGGTAGAGAAATGGTATCAGATGTACCTCTTAAAAATTTAAAGTTCTCTTATTGCTGAAGAAATTAAAGTTTATCTTTTGCTCCTTTCTAAGTAATAACGTTAGAAACTTGGCCTACGGCAAAAAAGTCAAATTTTGAACCGAGACCGATAGATTTTTTTTACGACAGTCGATAGCTCTTGATGAGCTGATCAAAGTATTTGATTCATTTTTTGGTAGAAAAATTCATTCATGAAATATACCAGTTTGAAAGTTTAAAGGTGTTGACAACTTCAGTAGTAAGGTACACACTGAAACCAAAAATAGGCCGATAAAGAAATGCTATCAGATGTACCACTTAAACTTTAAAAGTTCTCTCGTTGCGAAAGAAATTAGAGTTTATCCTTAGCTCCCTTCTAAATGATGACGTTAGAAAATTGGCCTACTGCAAAAGTCAACCTTTGAACTAAAACAGATAGATTTTTTTTTACAGCGGTCGATAGCTCTTGATGAGCTGATCAAATAATATATCATCCATTTTATGTTAGAAAAGTTTCTTCATGAGACATACCAGTTTGAAAGTTTGAAGAGTTTGACAACTTTAGCAGTAAGGTACACACGGAAACCAAAAATAGGCCAATACCAATTGTGAGACATATAGGGGAGTTTTAAGCAACAGTCAGCTGTTAGCTCATAATCATCTTTGGCAATGACGGACTCACAACTTTTGCTAGTTGATGTACCTATTATTTGTTTCTGGTGTATTTGATGGTAAGACCAATATGGTTCCAGTGGTAAGACATGTAGGAGATTTGTAAACAATAATCGGCTGTTAGGCTACAATCATCTCCAGCGATGAGGGGTTAGCAACTTTTGCGAGTTGGTGTACCTAGTATTTATTTTAAGATCCTTACAGATTAACAACTTTTGCGTTTAATCGAAGTGACGAAACAAAACCAAAGTGTTGCTCTCGCAACCTTTACTCGGCGAAGCCGAACAAAGTTTGCCGCAACACCTCACGTTGTCCAAGCAACGTAGATTTAGTTTACAATAAAATAGCTCAAAAAAGATATTTAAAACATGTTTTATCAGGAATGTAAATTTTTCACATAGAACAAATCCTTGGAAATTAGCTTTCAATAATCTTATAAAAGACAACTAAACTATTATTGTGAAATCATTTGTTTTTTGTGAAATCGTTTTCGTAGATTAATAACGAAAGAATTTAGTACAAAACCAAACGGTCAAAATGTTTCCTCATAAAAATAGACAAATTGATTTTTTTTTTCCACAAAGGTAAGTCAAATCATTGCCATAAATAGTAAAAATTTCCAAATTTATGTTAGTTTCATGTCATGTAACGGTGGAACCGGCATTTTCTCCTTCAAAACCGTTAGATGGTTGTTTCGTCAGTTATATAGCTAGAGATAAAAAGCGAAAGCTCAAAAGTCCAGATTTTTCATTTTTAAACAAGGCTAAGGTCAATGGCTTAGACATACTTTGTTTTGTTGACACGGGTTGCAGTCGATTATTAATTGAGTAGGATTTATTCCAAAAAATTCTTCCAGCACAGAATTTAATATTCACTGGTTCAAGAGTAAAATCACTTTCTGGAGAGTTTCTTGATGTCGCAGGAGAAACGGAAGTACTCATCACTATACCAGGTTTTCGCCCAGTTCACTGGCTAGCACTTGTGATTCGTGGATTATCGTTCGATGTAATGTTAGGGTGCGATCTTTTGCGTCATTTAAATTGCTATCTTGACATGGCCACTCACACGATTCTTCCAAATGATCCTTCAATTTCTTTCCCAGATGAAAAGGACTTTCCATTTTTTAGTTCTGAAAATTCGGCACGTGGCTGTATTACCTTGGCTAAGAAGACATCTATACCTCCTCGTTCTATGGTTCTCTTAGATAGTCGTGCTAGGTCATTGGGTCAAGAGCTTCCTGCAGGAATATTAGATCTTTTCACTCCACCAAAGGAAGAATCATCATTACATCCTTGTGCTCTCGAGACCTCTGGGAATAGGTTTCTTATTCCGTATTTCAACAACATTGGGGACGTTAGAAAAATTTCTAGAAGAGAGGAGAGAGGGAGACACTATTTTGGCAGCTTACGCAAATTCTGAAAACACATCGCAAATAGAAGAACAAATTGGCAAGGTAAAGTTGGACCATTTGGATCAAACACTGAAGGAAAAATTACGGAGGCTATTGGAAATGTACAGGAGAATGTTCGCACAAACAACATACGACGTTGGTCAAAACAACATTATGGAAACACGCATCCGTGATCTGTCTTCTGGCGAAAGATGCGAAATTCCACATTTTTGTAGAAAGGAGCTTAAGAATTCTACTACAGGGTTCTCTGATACGCTGAATCCAATTTATTGAAAACTACCAAGGCTATACTGAAACTGATTTGTATTTTCAGAAGTATGATTTTTACTTGTTATTACTGAAATAGATGTACAAAAACAAAATAGCATCACAAGTCAAATCAAACTTAGCATGTAGGAGCAGCGTTAATCCCCCACCCCTGAAACCCCTAAACAAATTTGAATGCCCAAATTCAAATACTTATTTTTTTCGTCAAATGATCAAGCTTTTTTGTTAAGAGGAGAAACTAAAATGTCTTTTTTCAATAATTGACTCTATTAAATTAAAAAAGGTACACAATCCTTTTCACAGGCCTATTTTTAAATGTTTTTTTTTTTAATGCTTATTCGTCCTTATCCAGTTAGTTCTAACTAAAGCAAGGGGTCTGTTACGGGCCTAAGAACAAGATGACATTATTTGTCTCTAAACTAGAAATAAGATTTAAGATGGTATCCTTTAATCTTCACTTTCCATCCTCTCTTGGTAAACCTGCTTTCAGTAGTAAGCTACCACTGCAGCCACGGTAGTTCGTGCACTGAATTTTTTTTTCCTAAAAAAGTTGTAAGTAATATTTTTGTTGGGCAAGGAGATGTCCTTACAAGCTGGGTGACTGTTTTTTCCGCGTATCCGTGTTCCCCATCAATTAACTAATAACAAGAGGTAATTAAAGCAACTGACAAATTTCAAAAGTACTGACAAATTCAATAGTACATCTGAAGATGCAAAGGCAAGGGGATTTCATAAGGAAAGAGAAGATCAAAAATGGAGTTTTTACAAGTTAAATGAAAATACTGAAGAAAACAAAGAAAAGGGAATATTTGGAGAGAACAACCGACTCTCAGCTTCCGCACTATCAGCGATTAGTTTTTGGTTTTTCTTCGGTATTTTTCTTCTTTATATTATTTTGTTCACGCTAAAGAAGAGAGGCGGTTGTTCTCTCGAAATATTCGCTTTCTGTGTTTTCTTCAGTATTTTCTTTTGGCCTTTAAATACCCCATTTTTGATCGTTTTCTTTCTTTATTTTATATCTGGTCAATGTTGTTTCGGAAATTATCTTCGTCAAGGGCACTTAGATCCATAATACCCCCCCCCCATTAGTTTCTTCGTTTGTTCACTTATTAACAAACGATAACTCAATTTATTCGTTGACACTTGTCGCATTTTATTACATTTCACTGAGCAACAAGTAGTATAGCAAACTAAATTATAAAAAAACAATATAACGAATTGTAGAATTAAAAAAAATGTTCTTCAAAATAATAACATATTAGTAAAATATAAAAGATAACAATTGCAGTAATAATTACATAAATATTTGGAATTCCTTGCAGCAGGCGGGATCGAACCTTGTACCTGAATCGACTAAAGGCGTCACCTTTTCCACTGCACTGCTACAAGGTATTGTATAAGAACATTCAATGAATTGGTGAAATGGATAAGCAGCTTGTCTCTGACTGAAAATGACATCATAGCCCAGAGAAGTAACTATTACTGAAGCCATGATGATTTTCATCATCTATCTATCTTCTCTATCTATATATATATAAATAAGTTGTTTGTGTGTTATGTCTGTCTGTCTGTCTGTCGAGTGACGTCATGTCGTCATGTTGTCATGAAGTTAGTTGTCGTCATGTTTGTTATGACGATGACGTCATTAAAAGTATTTAAGAAAATCGTTCAAAGACAAATTTTGATTGTAAGAAGATCGTGGACGGAAAAATATTTAATCGTAAAATGACTGAAGAACCTACAAGGGCAACAGACACACAACTTTCGAATTACGTCATGTCATCATGTCGTCATGTCGTAATGAAGTTAGTTGTCGTCATGATCGTTATGACGATGAGGTTATTAAAAGTATTTAAGAAAATCGTTCTTAGACAAATTCTTAATTGTAAGAAGATTGTGGACGGAAAAATGTTTAATTGTAAAATGACTGAAGAGCCTACAATGGCAACAGACACACAACTTATTATATATATATATATACTAGCTGTTGGGGTGGCGCTTCGCGCCACCCCAACACCTAGTTGGTGGGGGCGCTTCGCGCCCCCCCCAAGCCCCCCCGCGCGCGTAAGTCGTTACGCGCCATAATAGTTACGCGCCATTGTAGTTGTGTCCCTATGTCCCACCTGTGAATATAGATAGATATATATATATGGTTTTAACTACGTAAAACTTGCGAATATACAACATTCTTTGCTGTCCCATTGTCTTTGCATATAAATAGATTGTCAGGTTTACCGACTCTTGAACATGCAACATATAATGGTCCATGGGAAAACAATCTGTATTCAGATCTATACCTCATGATTCTAATGATTGCCCTTGAGCTTTGTTGATGGTGATTGCTAATCGACCATTCCCTGTCCCGGTGTCCCGGTCGTCATTTACATCCCCCTGTTTCCCCCGGTGTCCCCGTTGTAGTTGTGTCCCTGTGTCCCGGTCGTCATTTATATTCCCTGTGTCCCGGGTCCCGGTCGTCATTTGTATCCCGGTGTCCCGGTCTGTATATACATTCGTTTTTTAGTTTATTTTTTCTCCTTTATTTTTTTCCTTTTTTTTCTTTTTTAGCTTATTTAGATTTTTAGATTTTTTAGTTTTTTTTATTAGTTTTTAGTTTTTTTTTCTTTTTAGTTTTTTTGTCCCGGTCGTCATTTATATCCCCCTGTTTCCCCCGGTGTCCCCGTTGTAGTTGTGTCCCTGTGTCCCGGTCGTCATTTATATTCCCTGTGTCCCGGTCGTCATTTGTATCCCGGTGTACCGGTCTGTATATACATTCGTTTTTTAGTTTTGTTTTTTTAGTTTTTTTAGTTTTTTAGCTTTTTTATTTTTTTTATTAGTTTTTAGTTTTTTTGTAGTTTTTGCCTTTTTTTTAGTTTTTTTAGTTTTTTAGCTTTTTTATTAGTTTTTAGTTTTTTTTGTAGTTTTTGCCTTTTTTTAGTTTTTTTAGTTTTTTAGCTTTTTTATTTTTTTTATTAGTTTTTAGTTTTTTTTGTAGTTTTTGCCTTTTTTTAGTTTTTTCAGTTTTGACGTCACCTGATCCAGTTTTTTCAGGTGACGTCACCTGATCCACGATCCACAGATCCACAGACAACTTATTTTTATATATATAGATAGTTTTTTTTTTTACTTATGTCCTGGTCGTCATTTATACTCCCTGTGTCCCGGTGCTTTGTTGATTGCTAATCGAACATTCCTTTTGTCCTGGTCGCTTTCTCTTTGAGTGTCGTCATTTATTAGTTTTTTCCTTTTTTTTTTAGTTTTTTATTGGTTTTTACCTTTATTTTAGCTTATTTTTCAGTTTTTTCCTTTTTTTTAGTTTTTTTTTATTTTTTATTTTTTTTAGTTTTTTACCTTTTTTTAGTTTTTTTAGTTTTTTTAGTTTTTTAGCTTTTTTACTTTTTTTATTAGTTTTTAGTTTTTTTTGTAGTTTTTGCCTTTTTTTAGTTTTTTCAGTTTTTTTTTTAGTTTTTTATTGGTTTTTACCTTTATAGTTTTTTTAGTTTTTTAGCTTTTTTATTTTTTTTATTAGTTTTTAGTTTTTTTTTGTAGTTTTTGCCTTTTTTTAGTTTTTTCAGTTTTGACGTCACCTGATCCAGTTTTTTCAGGTGACGTCACCTGACACATCCATCCATCCATCCACAGACAGACAACTTATTTTTATATTATTTTATATTTTATATATATATATATATATATATATATATATATATATATATATATATATATATATATATATATATATATATATATATATATATATATATACTAGCTGTTGGGGTGGCGCTTCGCGCCACCCCAACAGCTAGTAGCCCCCCCGCGCGCGTAAGTCGTACCGCGCCATATTAGTTACGCGCCATTGTAGCTGTGTCCCTGTGTCCCACCTGTGAATAGAGATAGATATAAATATATATTTTTAACTACGTAAAACATGCGAATATGCAACATTCTTCGCTGTCCCATTGTCTGTGCATATAAATAGCATTTATATTCCCTGTGTCCCGGTCGTCATTTGTGTCCTGGTGTCCCAGTTTGTATTTTCTCTTTGAGTGTCCCGGTTGTCATTTATATTCCCTGTGTCCCAGTGTCCCGGTGGTCATTTGTGTCCCGGTGTCCCGGTCTATAATTTCTATTCAAACAATCCCTGTGTCTCAGTCGTCAATTATATATCCCGCCTGTGCCCCCGGCGTCCCCGTTGTAGTTGTGTCCCTGCGTCCCGGTCGTCATTTATATTCCCGGTCGTGATTTGTGTCCGGGTGTCCCAGTCTGTAATTTTTCTTTGAGGTTCCTGGTCGTCATTACAGACAGACAATTTATTTATATATATATAGATATATATCTATATATATAAAAATAAGTTGTCTGTGTGTGGATCTGTAGATCAGGTGACGTCATGTTTGTTCGCATATGACGTCTGAATTATTTCACACTAATACAAAAGAAGAAAAAAACTAAAAAAGGTAAAAACTACAAAAAAAACTAAAAAGAAAAAAAAACTAAAAAAGCTAAAAAACTAAAAAAAACTAAAAAAAGGTAAAAATCTAATAACTAAAAAAAAAACTGAAAAAAAAAGGCAAAAACTACAAAAAAAATAAAAACTAATAAAAAAACTAAAAAAGCTAAAAAACTAAAAAAACTAAAAAAAAACTAAAAAATGGTAAAAAACTAAAAAAAACTAAAAACTAAAAAAGAAAAAAACTAAAAAAAGGAAAAAACTGAAAAATAAAAGAGAAAAAGAAAACTAAAAAAATATGAATAAATATATATAAAAATAAGTTGTTTGTGGGTTATGTCTGTCTGTCTGTCTGTCGAGTGACGTCGTGTTTGTCCGCATATGACGTCTGAATTATTTCACACTAATAAAAAAGAAGAAAAAAAACTAAAAAAGGTAAAAACTACAAAAAAAACTAAAAAGAAAAAAAACTAAAAAAACTAAAAATAACTAAAAAAGGTAAAAAACTAAAAACTAAAAAAAACTGAAAAAACTAAAAAAAGGCAAAAACTAAAAAAAACTAAAAACTAATAAAAAAACTAAAAAAGCTAAAAAACTAAAAAAACTAAAAAAACTAAAAAAAAGGTAAAAAAAAAAAAAAAAACTAAAAAAGAAAAAACTAAAAAAAAGAAAAAACTGAAAAATAAGAGAAAAAGAAAACTAAAAAAATATTAATAAATATAAAAAATATAAATATAAATATAATATAAATTAGCAATCAACAAAGCACCGAGACACAAATGACGACCGGGACACAGGGAGTATAAATGACGACCAGGACATAAGTAAAAAAAAAAAAACTAAAAAAACTAAAAAAATGGTAAAAACTACAAAAAAACTAAAAACTAATAAAAAAACTAAAAAATCTAAAAATCTAAATAAACTAAAAAAGAAAAAAAAGAAAAAAGGAAAAAAATAAAGGAGAAAAACAAAACTAAAAAACGAATGTATATACAGACCGGGACACCGGGACACAGGGAATATAAATGACGACCGGGACACAGGTACACAACTACAATGGGGACGCCGGGGGGCACAGGGGGATATAAATGACGACCGGGACACAAGGAATATAAATGACGCCCGGGACACTCAAAGAGAAATCACAGACTGGAACACCGGGACACAAATGACGACCGGGACACAGGAAATATAAATGACGACCGGGACACAGGGACATAACTACAAAGGGGACGCCGGGGTGCACAGGGGGATATATAAATGACGATGGCGACTCAGGGAATGGTCGATTAGCAATCACCATCAACAAAGCTCAAGGGCAATCATTAGAATCATGAGGTATAGATCTGAATACGGATTGTTTTCCCATGGACCATTATATGTTGCATGTTCAAGAGTCGGTAAACCTGACAATCTATTTATATGCACAGACAATGGGACAGCAAAGAATGTTGTATATTCGCAAGTTTTACGTAGTTAAAAACATATATATATATATATATATATATATATATATATATATATATATATATATATATATATATATATATATATATATATATATATATATATATATATATATATATATATATATTCACAGGTGGGACATAGGGACACAACTACAATGGCGCGTAGCTAATATGGCGCGTAACGACTTACGCGCGCGGGGGGGCTATATATATATATAGCTAGTATATGAGCGTAAGTTGTTACGCGCCATATTAGTTACGTGCCATTGTAGTTGTATCCCTGTGTCCCACTACAGGTTTACCGACTCTTGAACATGCAACATATAATTGTCCATGGGAACAACAATCCGTATTCAGATCTATACCTCATTATTCTAATGATTGCACTTGAGTTTTGTTGATGGTGATTGCTAATCAAACATTCCTTTTTTTTAGTTTTTTTTCTTTTTTAGTTTTTTTTCTTCTTTTGTATTAATGCTAAATCCAACATTTGAACCTGGAACCTCTCGGACCTAGAACCTCGGACCTTCTCTGTGTCCCCGTCGTCATTTATATATCCCCCTGTGCCTTTTTTTGGTTTTTACCTTTTTTTTCCTTTTTTAGTTTTTTTTTTCTTTTTTTGTTTTTTTTAGTTTTTTCCCTTTTTTTTAGTTATTTTTATTAGTTTTTAGTTTTTTTTTCTTTTTTAGGTTTTAGGTTTTTACCTTTTTTTTACTTTTTTTAGCTTTTTTATTTATTTTTTTTTTTGTTTTTTTTTGTAGTTTTTTGTAAGGTTTGAACCTGGAACCTCTCGAACCTGGAACATACCGCGTTACCAACTCAGCTACATCAGCTTGTATACTTTCGTTTTTGAATTGGTATATGATGAAATAATTCAGACGTCATATGCGGACAGACAGACAGACAGATAGACAGACATAACCCACAAACAACTTATTTTTATATATAGAAAGATATATATATATATATATATATATATATATATATATATATATATATATATATATATATATATATATATATATATATCATGAAAAGAGAAATCACCAATGCAACAGCACAAACACAAAAAAGAAAAAAAAGAAAAAAAAAGAGAGACAGAAGGAGAAAAGATAGAGAGACAGAAGGAATATATATATATATATATATATATATATATATATATATATATATATATATATATATATATATATATATATATATATATGAATATGCTCAAGATGCTATTGCGTATGTTCGTCTCTATGGTAGTCCAGATTTATTTATTACATTTACATGTAATCAATCTTGGGACGAGATACTGCAGATTTTACATTCAAGGACAATCGGCGGTTCATAGACATGACATTACGGCCCGTGTCTTCCGGCAAAAGTTGAAATCACTGATAAACTACATAGTAAAACTTGAAGTGTTTGGGTCAGTGCGATGCTGGATGTACTCATTGGAATGGCAAAAACGAGGTTTGCCACACGCACATATACTAATCTGGCTACATAAAAAAATTACTTCGAACGAAATTGATGATGTGATTTCCGCTGAAATACCTGATGAAAATGTCGATAAGGGGTTACATGATATTATTGTAAAAAATATGATACATGGATCTTGCGGTGCACTGAACAAAAATTCACCATGCATGGCCAAAGGAAGGTGCACAAAGCAATATCCTCGACTTTTAGTATCCAACACAATTACTGGCAATGATGGTTACCCACAATATAGAAGAAGAACTACTGAAGATGGCGGTAATACAGCAATAATAAAGAAGCGTAACGGTACCACCATCGAAGTAGATAACCAGTGGGTTGTTCCATATTCCCCATTATTATCAAAAATATTTAATGCACATATAAACGTTGAATACTGTAACTCCGTAAAGGCAATCAAATACATATGTAAATACGTCAACAAAGGCAGTGACATGGCAGTTTTTTGCTTGCAGCCCGAAATCAAAGATATCGACGAAATCGTACAATATCAGGCTGGAAGATGCATAAGCAGAAATGAAGCTGTTTGGCGAATTCTTTCATTTCCGATACATGAACGTAGTCCAGCTGTTGTTCACTTAGCGGTACATTTACAGAATGGTCAACGTGTTTATTTCTCGGAAACCAACGTGCAACAAAGAGCCCTGAATCCACCGGATACAAAGTAAACCGCTTTCTTTTCGCTTTGCAAAAATGATTCTTTTGCAAAAAAACTTCTGTATACTGAAGTGCCTTCGTATTACACTTGGAATACTAAAAATAAAATATTTGAACGTCGAAAACAGGGTAAGTCAGTCGACAGCCAACCTAGCATCTTCAAAGATACCACGATAGGAAGACTCTACACCGTTCACCCCAATAAACATCAATGCTTCTTTCTACGCCTGGTTTTAGTGAATGTGCCCGGTCCGACATCCTTTGAGTTTTTGAGAACTGTAAACGGTACTATACATGACACTTACCGTAGTGCATGCCAAGCTCTGAATTTATTGGAGAATGACCAACACTGGGATAACTGCATCAATGACACGTGCGAAACGTCAACCCCAAGTGAAATTCGTGCATTGTTTGGCATCATTTTAATAACTTGCTCTCCATCAGCTCCTACAGAGTTATGGGGAAAATATAAGTAAAAATGTCCGAAGATATACTCCATCGAAAACAGTTAGAGACGTCAGATATGACTTTTGATTTTACATCAGAAATTTATAACTACACTTTAGTTATTATAGAAGATTTGTGCGTACGTATGGCAAACAAACCTCTTCAGGATTTGGGAATGTCTTCACCTAACCATATCGCTGCTGTTTCGACATGTGTAGAATTGGATCGTGAACAAAGTTACAGTATGAGTGATCTGTTGTCGTATGTACAAAATAACATTTCCAAGTTAACGTCGGAACAAAAAGACATTTATGATGCGATAATGCATTGTGTCGATAACAACGTTGGAGAAATTTTCTTTTTGGATGTGCCAGGAGGTACTGGTAAAACGTTTGTGATAAAACTGATTCTGGCATCAATTCGATCAAAAAATGATATAGCGTTGGCAATTGTGTCGTCCGGAATAGCCGCAACATTGCTGCCTGGTGGAAGAATTGCTCATTCTGCTTTGAAATTGCCTCTGAATTTGCATTCTACAGAAACTCCCACGTGCAATATTTCCGAATCATCTGGGATGGGTAAAGTATTGCAGCAATGCAAACTTATTATTTGGGATGAGTGCACAATGGCACACAAAAAATCGCTCGAGGCTCTGGATCAATGCTTGAAAGATTAGCAAGGGAAGTCGAAACCCTTTGGCAGCACATTAATAGTGCTTGCGGGAGATTTCAGGCAAACATTACCTATAATACCTAGATCAACTCCTGCAGACGAAATGAATGCTTGCCTGAAAAATTCTAATTTATGGGCACACGTAAAAACATTAAAATTAACTACAAATATGCGTGTCCGATTGCAAAACGATGACTCTGGTCAAACATTTTCAGATCAATTGCTGGCAATTGGAAACGGAAAGCTCCCAGTAGACTCAACTTCAGAACGTATACAACTACCTGCTAATTTCTGTAATTTAGTGAGGTCCAAAAATGAATTGATTGAAAAAGTATTTCCGAATATTCTAAAAAATTATAAAAATAATAAATGGCTAAGTTGTGTGTATGCATGTTTGTTTGTTTGTAAAAAGAGCGTTTGCATATGACGTCATTATTAGTATATACGGCTTTGTATATGCACAGACAATGGGAAAGCCAAGAATGTTGTCTATTCGCAATTTTTACGTAGTTTGAAACACATATATAAATCTATCTATATTCACAGGTGGGACACAGGGAAACAACTACAATGGCGCGTAACTAATATAGCGCTTAACGACTTACGCGCGCGGGGGGGCTTGGGGGGGGACGCGAAGCGCCCCACCAACTAGGTGTTGGGGTGGCGCGAAGCGCCACCCCAACAGCTAGTATTTATATATATAAATATATATATATATATATATATATATATATATATATATATATATATATATATATATATATATATATATACTAGCTGTTGTTGGTGGGGCGCTTCGTGCCCCCCCAAGCCCTCCCGCGGGCGTAAGCCGTTTTGTGCCATATTAGTTACGCGCCATTGTAGTTGTGTCCCTGTGTCCCACCTGTGAATATAGATAGATTTATATATGTGTTTCAAACTATGTAAAACTTACGAATATACAACATTCTTGGCTTTCCCATTGTTTGTACATATTACAAAGCCTTATGTACTAATAATGACGTCATATGCAAACGCTTTTTTTACAAACAAACAAACATGCATACACACAACTCGTTTTTATATAGATAGATAGATAGATAGATACAATACAAATTAACTGCGTAAAACTTGCGAATATACAACATTCTTCGCTGTCCAATTGTCGCTGCATATCAATAGATTGTCAGGTTTACCGACCCTCGAACATGCAACGTACAATTGTCCATGGGAAAAACAATCAGAATTAAGATCTACACCACATTTTTCTAATGATTGACCTTGAGCTTTGTTAATGGTGATTGCAAATGCTAATCGAATTGGGAATTGCAATCTTTTAAATTGAAAAGGCAGATCCGTTGGAATCATGGGAATGCGAGGAATAAGAAGATCGAATTGATGCCAGAATAAGTTTTATCGCAAACGTTTTAGCAGTTCCTCCTGGCGCATCCAAAAAGAAAATTTCTCCAACGTTGTTAGTGACACAATGCATTACCGTATCATAAATGTCTTTTTGTTCCGACGTTAACTTGGAAACGTTATTTTGTACATACGACAATAGATCACTCGTACTGTAACTTTGTTCACGACCCAATTCTACACATGTCGAAACAGCAGCGATACGGTTAGGTGAAGGCATTCCCAAATCCTGAAGAGGTTTGTTTGCCATACGTACGCACAAATCTTCTATAATAACTAAAGTGTAGTTATAAATTTCTGATGCAAAATCAAAAGTCATATCTGACGTCTCTAACTGTTTTCGATGGAGTATATCTTTGGACATTTTTGAGTTATATTTTTCCCATAACTCTGTAGGAGCTGATGGAGAGCAAGTTGTTAAAATGATGCCAAACAATGCACGAATTTGACTTGGAGTTTCCGTTTCGCATGCGTCATTGATGCAGTTATCCCAGTGTTGGTCATTCTCCAATAAATTCAGAGCTTGGCATGCACTACGATAAGTGTCATGTATAGTACCGTTTACAGTTCTCAAATACTCAAAGGATGTCGGACCGGGTACATTCACCAAAAGCAGGCGTAGAAAGAAGCATTCATGTTGATTGGGGTGAACGGTGTAGAGTCTTCCTATCGTGGTAACCTCGTTTTTGCCATTCCACTGAGTATATCTAGCATCGCACTGACCCAAACACTTCAAAATTTACTATGTAGTTTATCACTGATTTAAACTTTTGACGGAAGACACGGGCCGTAATGTCATGTCTATGAACCGCCGATTGTCCTTGAAGTAAAAGCTGCAGTATCTCGTCCCAAGATTGACCACATGTAAATGTAATAAATAAATCTGGACGACCATAGAGACGAACATACGCAATAGCATCTTGAGCATATTCATGCATATGACGGGGACTGCCAGCATATGACGAAGGTAAAATTGTTAATCTTCCAACGTTTGTGTTATTACCGTCATTTATAACTGCATCTCGCAAATGAATGTATTATTCAGAGCGGAGCTTGGTCTGATTCAGGCGGATATATAGCAAGCGTTCTGATTCAATTTTAGCATACATATCAACGACGAATTGGTGAAACAATTGACGCCATTTTAAAATATAATTTTCTTCATCCTGCCGAATCATTAGTCTATAGGAACAATAATGCATTGCACTGCATTTCTTATTCATTTCTTTGTTAGTGGCTGGTTTCATCAATTTAATATTAAAGTGATAACCGTTGGATCCATCCCAAAAAATGATAGGATATTGTAGGGCATCGTAGCATCGATGAGTTTCAGCAATTCTTAACAACTGAGCGTTTCGCTTATGAAGAAAAATATCTCGAGGTAGAAACTGATCACCGACCATAACGATTGCCACTTCGTCGATAGTTGGAGCATTGTATCTACGAACATGTTGGCCAGGAGGCGTTTTGTCAGCGGAAATAACAATTTTATGCGTATCAGTAGGCATCAAAGCGATGGCTGTTTTGAACAGACGCACTAAATTATTATTTTCGTGGAAAAGATGTTGCAATTGGGAAACGATTTTCCTTTCAACATTGGGAGAAATTTCGCAACGTGCATTCAATTCAGAATTTCTATCACTGATGAAGTACAATTGTAAAAATTTATGATTCTCGCCTGAGAATGGTAGAAGGGACCCTGCTCTATGATAAATTTGCCCTTTTACTTTGAAAGTAGACATAAATTTATCTGGATTTTCAATTTGGGCTCCAAACGACGTCATTTGGAAACAAGAGTTATATTTTCTGATTTGTGACAAAAAACGCTTAGATTCAGACGTAGTTCCAGTAAGGAAAGTCTTCAATGGCTCTGGTGGTGAAGCAAATAGAGGAAGTTTAACTTTTACTGAGGCGCAACACATTCCCATTGTTTCAACATTGAATTTCAAGGCCTTGCAATAGGGACAAATTTTGGACATAGTCCCGATTTGAACACATCTACTCAAGCTATAATCATCGACTGGGCTGTACCTGAATGCCAGGCGATAACTTTCAGGTTGCTCTGATTCCTCGGCACGCTTTCTTTTCTTACTTTCTCTATCAGCAGCAAGCCTGATTTCTTGTTGTTCTTGTGATTCCTCGGCACGCCTTCTTTTTTCACTTTCTCTTTTAGCAGCAAGTCTGGTTTCATGTTGCTCTGGTAGTTCCTCGGCATGCCTTCTTTTTTCACTTTCTCTTTTAGCAGCAAGTCTGGTTTCATGTTGCTCTGGTAGTTCCTCGGCACGCCTTCTTTTTTCACTTTCTCTTTTAGCAGCAAGTCTGGTTTCGCGTTGCTCTGGTAGTTCCTCGGCACGCTTTCTGTTCTTTCTTTCTCTATCAGCCTCAAGCCTGTTTCCTTGCTGTTCTTTTGATTCCTCGGCACGCTTTCTTTTCTTACTTTCTCTATCAGCCTCAAGCCTGTTTCCTTGCTGTTCTTTTGATTCCTCGGCAAGCTTTCTTTTCTTACTCTTCTCTATCAGCAGCAAGTTTTTTGGCATAGACTCTTTGAGCATCTTCCTCGGCTGTTGCCATTGTAAGTTCATCAGTCATTTTACAGTTAAACATTAATAGATTTCTACGTGACGCATGTCTTAAATATCTTTATTGACGTCACCGTCATAATAAAAATGACGACAACTAACTTCATGACGTCAGTCAACACACAAACATGACGTCACCCGACAGCCCAACAGACAGACCCACACATCCACAGACAACTTATTTATATATATATATATATATATATATATATATATATATATATATATATATATATATATATATATATATATATATATATATATATATATATATATATATATATATATATAATATATATATATATATATATATATATATATATATATATATATATATATATATATATATATATATATATATATATATATGTTGACTGACGTCATATTTGTCGACTGACAAAATTACAGACCAGGACATCGGGACACAAATGACGACCGGGACACCGAGATATAATCTATCTATCTATATATATATAAAAATAAGTTGTCTGTGTGTCTGTGTGTCGAGTGACGTCATTTTTGTGTGTCGATTGACGTTATATTTGTCGACTGGCGAAATTACAGACCGGGACATCGGGACACAAATGACGACCGGGACACCGAGACATCTATATCTATATGTATAAAAATAATCTATATATATATAAAAATAAGATGTCTGTGTGTGTGTCGAGTGACTTCATGTTTGTGTGTCGACCAACGTCATGTTTGTTGACTGACATCATTATAAGGATTGAGAACTATGCGTCATGAAGTTGTTTTTCGACTGACGTCATGTTTGTCAGCTGATGAAATTACATACCGGTACACCGGGACATAAATGACGACTGGGACACAGGGAATATAAATGACGACCGGGAACCTCAAAGAGAAATTACAGATTGGGACACCCGGACACAAATCACGACCTGGACACAGGGAATATAAATGACGACCGGGACACAGGGACACAACTACAACGGGGACGCCGGGGGCACAGGCGGGATATATAAATGACGACCGGGACACAGGGATTGTTCGAATAGAAAATACAGACCGGGACACCGGGACACAAATGACGACCATGACACCGGGACACAGGGAATATAAATGACGACCTGGACACTCAAAGAGAAATTACAAACTGGGACACCGGGACAAAAATGACGACCGGGACACACGTAATATAAATGACGACCGGGACACAGGGACACATCATTAGAATAATGAGGTATAGATCTGAATACGGATTGCTTTTCCTATGGACAATTATATG
>NW_027063239.1:0-40389 GCF_032884065.1 Artemia franciscana | reverse complement strand
TTAAGCGTAAAGAGCGGGGCGTTGAGGAGGAAAAGCCCCTTTCAAATACGGAGTAATTTCTGTTCATACAATGTGTATTTATAATACACATAGAATTGTGTATTATATGTACAATAGAATTTACGAACAATGTGTAAAATTTGAGAATGTGCAAAAATGAAGGAAGCCTTAGATGTATCAACTTATTCAGATAAAGTTTACAATTGACGATAATGATAACCGTTCATTTTCTATGACCAGCATATGGTAACTTTAGGAACAAGTACTTTTTTCAATAATTGCAAGTCGATTTGTTCCAAATTTGTTGTTATGTGAACTAAAATGGCAGGAATTAGCTTTTTTGTGTTTGACAGGGTTCTCTTTTGTTACCTATAAAGGGAACTAAAACTCGAAAATTCGATTCAAACAGGCTCTCTTCCAAAATTGTACTACCACTTGTTTGATACGTCTATTCATAGTATAAAAATCCATCAATTATACCATATCTTATGTACCCTGGGTATTTCTACATAGTTTCAAATAATGAAATCTACTTTTAGGGTTCTAAGAATCCCCCCACCACCGTCCTTTCAAATTCTGGCTCTCCAGCATATATTCCTCTTTATTTACTGTCCATTACTCTGAGGAGGTTAGAAGTTGTTATCTGTACTTTTCTTACATATCAATTAGCGTACCCCTTCTGCAGTGTCACAAGCTAATTTGTCGAGATAGGGGGAGGGGGGGATGGTTTGTTTAGTGCTAACAGAAACTTTTTTCGATCGAGATGTAACTTGTAATAATTCTCATTCCTATTTGCAAAAAATATTAAATGACTTATTGTTTCCCAGAGGCCAATTCCCCCAACTTGGGCTTATGGGTACAAGCCGACAAAAAAATGACTGTTCAAAGAATTCGGCTAAAATCAGTAAAAATGACGAATCTATAATCAGTTTCAGACATTTCAGCCCCCTCCCCGTCCTAATAAATATGTTTTTTGGTACATTTTTTCAAGGATGATGATAATTCTTGAACCATTGGTTTGCTAATATTAAGCTTGAATATAAAAAAATGGGGTTTATAGAAGGGAGTAGTAACCTACCATCATTTTCAAGGGAGTCAGCATCAAACAGATCGTAAGTAAAGACTGACCAAAACTCTAAAAAAAAACGAAGTTTTAATTACAATACATATTCAACAACGAAATCTATTATTCTTACCAGATTCTTAGTATATAAAATCTGCTAATTTTAAAATTATTCATTCAATTACCACATGAAAATACACACAAATTTATAAATAAGAATGAACATCCCCAAAAAGGGTCAGACGAAAGACAACAAAACCGCCGACAATGCTGCTTTGCGATGACCACTGAGTAAATATTTTGCTCCTTTCCCCAAACAAAAGGTTTCAGGTCTTCTTACCCCCTCCCACATAAAAAAAAATCTTTGGAAGTTATATTTCGATAATCCAGTCGTGAAACAAAGCTGTGAAAGTAATATTCCTCGGTGAGAAACAGATACCCCACATAACGGTAGATCCAAGGTAGACTGCCTTGGGGTAATGCTTGAGTGGATTGTTTTGGCCTTAGGATTCGGGTCATTGCCAGGCGTGTAAATAGGCATAGGACAGGCTTTAATCCCGTGTTCTCGTAAGATTGTCTCTACGATTTCTTGCGTTTCTGATATTAAACATTTGTGTTTTTTATTTTCTTTTGTTCAAGTTCCTCGGCTGCATCCGTAGCTGGCTGTCATGCCAGTTCGTATTTACAATTATTATATAGACTTTTATAGCATTAAATTATTAATTGTTTTTAATAATGAGAGTGGATGGGGGTACATCTCGAGGGGGAAGGTCATGGAGGATTCCTCTCCTCTTGATATTGGTATAAAAGGTAATATCCAAGATCGTCATCCAGGGTGGTGTGTTAGGGGGCTTGATCCCAGTCGAAATTTTTGTTTGAATTGTAAAAATGTATCAAACACGCATAAAAACAAATTTTTGTTATGTTCCCCCCTGAACAGCCTCTCCCCCCTGAACCAAAATTCTGGATACGCACTTGGTCCTATCCTGAGATTATTGAAAAGCTGTGGTCCAAATATCTACTTTTTGCAATTTTGAATCCCCCTCTCTATGAAAAATGAAAGGCCCCTCCCGCGACGGTTGGGCTTATGTGCACCCATGAACTACTTACTTTATTTTATTCCTAACAGATGGATGAGAAGAAGGTTGTTAGCGGCTCTTACGACAGAAGTGTTCGCGTTTGGAATATAAAAACAGGAAACTGTGAAAAAATACTTAATGGCCACGAAGATCATGTTTTATGCGTCCAATTTTTTGGTGATATGCTTCTTAGTGGATCTGCAGATAAAACAATCAAGGTGCCTTTACTTATAAATTATCTTTATCCTCATTTGCTTTTAATTTAACTTTCTCTTTTCAGATTTTTTTTTTGGGGGGGGGGCTTGTCTAAAAGATAAAATAGAACGTAGAACTGTATCTGTATCTGGCAATGCAGTACCTAATTCCTTTTCAAATTTAAGATTGGCCAAGTGGCCCTGAGAAATTATTTCAAAACAAAGAAATGAATCTGAAATTAAACAGTTCGTGGTAACGAGCTGTAGTAAGGAGCGACCCGGCTCAATAGTAACCAAAACTCTAAAAAATGGAATTTTGATACCAATAGCTAAATCAAAAGAATCGCATTTTAATGCTGATTTTAAATATATAAGTTTCATCAAGTTTAGTCCTACCCATCAAAAGCTGCGAACCTGAGAAAATTTGCCCTATTTTAGAAAATAGGGGACCCCCCCCCTAAAAGTCATAGAATCTTCACGAAAATCACACCATCAGATTCAGAGTATGAGAGAACCCTATTGTAGAAGTTTCAAGCTCCTATATACAAAAATGTGGAATTTTGTATTTTTTGTCAGAAGGCAGATTACCAGAAGGGGGGTTATCGTATCGACCCTGTGGTCCTAGGATGTTGCGAGAGGTCTCATTCTAATGGAAATGAAAAGTTCTAGTGCCCTTTTTAAGTGACCGAAAAAATTTGAGGGCACCTAGGCCCCCTTTCACGCTAATTATTTTCCCAAAGTCACCGGATCAAAATTCTGAGATAGCCATTTTATTCAGTGTAGTCGAAAAACCTTATAAAAATGTCTTTGGGGACGACTTACTCCCCAACAGTCCCCGTGGGAGGGGCTACAAGTTACAAACTTTGACCAGTGATTACATATAGTAATGGTTATAGGGAAGTGTACAGACGTTTTAAGGGTGATTTTTTGGTTTGGGGAGGGGTTGAGAAGAGGGGGATATGTTGTGGGAGCTTTCCATCGAGGATGTCATTGGGGAAGAAAATTTCCATGAAGGGAGCGCAGGATTTTCTAGCATTATCCAAGAAAAAATACGAAAAAGTTTTTTCAACTGGAAGTAAGGAGCAGCATTAAAACTTAAAACGAACAGATTTCATTACGCATATGAGGGGATCACATCCTCCTAATACCTCGCTCTTTACGCTAAAGTATTTTTTTTGTAATTTCAACTATTTATTCTGTGGCTTTTGTGATTCAGGGGTCATTCTTAAGGAATTGGGACAAAATTTAAGCTTTATTGTAAAGAGCGAGGTACTAACGGGGGTGTGAACCCCCTTGTATCCGTAATAAAAACATGAGAATACAAAAGTTCGTTACCTAAGCTAATTTATAAGTTACGTGTATCTTTTACTAATAAAAACATTCGTAAAAAATTAAAAGTTCTAGTTGCTTTTCTAAGTAACCAAGAAATCGGAGGGCAACTAGGCCTCCTCCCCCGCTCTTTTTTCTCAAAATCATTCGATCAAAACTATGAGAAAGCCATTTAGCCAAAAAAATAAATTTGCCAAAATCAAAACATGGATTGATTCAAAAACGTTCAGAAATTAAATAAAAAAAAGTCATTTAAATGAAAGTAAGGAGTGACACTAAAACTTAAAACATACAGAAATTACTTCGTATATGAAAGGGGCTGCTTCTTCATCAACGTCCTGTTCTTTACGCTTAAGTTTTTTACTGTTAAAGTAGAGTTGAGAGAAAGAGTCAAACTTTAGCGTAAAGATTGACTCTTTCTCTCAACTCTACTTTAACTGTAAAAAACTTAAGCGTAAAGAGCGGGGCGTTGATGAGGAAGCAGCCCCTTTCATATACGAAGTAATTTCTGTTCGTTTTAAGTTTTAATCTCGCTCCTTACTTTCAGTTAAAAAAACTTGTTTTTTTATTTAATCTAAAAAAGAGAAACGGGTCTATGGCCAGAAAAGGAAACGAAGAGAACAAAAATCAAATGTATATTTGGCCTGTGTAAAACAAGGCGTCTGCAGGGTATAAAAAAGCCTAACTAGAATCTAAAACAAAAATAATATAAATAAAAATGTATACAAAACTCAACAAGCTAACTAATATATATATATATATATATATATATATATATATATATATATATATATATATATATATATATATATATATATATATATATATATATATATATATATATATATATATATATATATATATATATATATATATATATATATATATATATATACATATAGTTACTCACTTGTGCAATTGTCAGCTACCCTCGTGAACCTTACAAATGTAACTGGATTGTAAATATGAAATTACAATTAAATTTAATTATGTTGTTGTGACATAATTCTAAGGAAAGCGTTCGATGCTGCCAAAACCTGTCAAAGTGTCATTTATTATTGCTTTTGTACAATAGCTATTGTGGTCCTATTCTGTGTTTATATTTTTTTCTTCTGAATAGTTTAGCGAGATTTAATTGAAATATTAGTATCCCTAGGTAGAGAAAAGAGGAATGATCTCTCACGTGTAAGATGGGTTACATGATCCCTGAAATTGTTCTGAGAAAGCTATCAAACTGCCCTGAAAACTGATTTTATTAATTTTTGTTTGTTATTATGTTTTCTAGACTATTTTTTTCTGGATAGTGTCAATGAGATTTGATTGAAGTATTCTTTGCCTGGTTTGAAAATAAAGGAATTAATTCTCAAGCCTAAAATGGGCCGAAGGATCCTTGAAATTTATGGGGGGAAAGCAATCAAGTGTCTTTTTTCTCATAATCATTTTTGTAGATCTCTTATCTGTTTCTAGTTTCCTGCTTTTAGATACATTTTTTTCTGGAATGGGTAAGAAAGATTTATTTGAAGTAGGTCTTTATCTAAGGAGGCATTAGGGAATTTTTCACCTGTCAAGTTCCCTTATGTAGTTTGATACAAGTTACAAAACACAAGTTACAAAACATATTAAATATATATGTAAATGCTTGTCTAGAAACACAGTTTACTGGTTTTGAACCCATTTAAAATCTCTTGAACTCCTCCCCTTATATAGCCTTTAATTCTACCATTCTATGATACGAGCTACATAAAGTAAGAATATAAAGTGGTCTATAATTTGCCGGCTAAAAATGATTCATAAATTACAATTAATTTTTTTTTTTCGGGATTTAACTAAACCAGCGAGATAGGCCTATTTAGCCTATTTGAAACCGCTTTTAAGCCATGCTCACCTATGAATTGAAGAGTACTAGAATAGTAAAATTACGGCAAGTGCCTAAGAAAGAAAGAGGTTTTTTTACTACTACTAGTTCAGCTGGCTAGTAGTAGTAGTAGTATTCAGGTAATAAATCCATTTATGAAGCTAATTGTAGTAAAATCAGAAAAAACTTAATGTTTAGGGAAGCAGTTAAGAAATAGGACCCGTGCTTTAAAAACAAACAAAATGAAAATTTATCAACATAATTGACTCGAAGATGGGTTAAGATTTAATACCAAAAAAAAAAATCTTCCATAACCATTGATGGTACATAGTGGGTTGAATCCACGTTTCACTTGCATGGGTCTTAAGAACAAGTAGCAAGCTTCTCGCCGAACTTTACGACAGCGAGGATTTTTCCCTTTGCCTTTTTATTGCCAAGCATGGGATTAATCCACTGTGCAGCTCTAGGGTGGTTGAGATTTAGTAACTTTTCTTGAATCTTGCCTTTTGCTATCTTGCTTTAACTTTCTAATGCTTAATTTGAGTTTGATCTTGTAGTCTTTGAAATATCACTAGTTCCATGTCTAGATAGACGCACCCAGTCGCACCGGTATATGTCCTAGGTGTTGGGTTCTGACAGATATTCTCATCTCCTAATTCGAGAAACCTTGAAACCGAAGTTAATTGCTTATGAAATAAAACATATAGAAAAAAATCTTGTGGGTAACTTGAGGTGAGAAGGTAGGGTCGAAGCCACTAAAGGAGGACAGGATTGCAGTCATTAAAAAATTTTATTATGTACATTAATTTTTGTCATTCATACAGTCATCATGATAAGACGACCAAACTAAGAGATTGGAATTTTCAGTCTAATTAGTGCTGATTAGCCACCTTTTGCACAAATGACAACTAATCTTTTTTGTGAGAGCAATTTGTCTAAGTGCAGGCGGAGATTCCCTATCCACTCATTTGTTTTATGGACTTGACAAAAAAAAAAAAAAAAGAAACAAATAAAATCTGGAGTTTCTATTGTATTTTTTCGTGAACATGATCAGTTTGGTCTCTGGGTGGCTCAAATACTGCCAAGATTGATGTTTTTTGGCCGATCAGTATTTCAATGTATTTCGATCAAAAATGCAGATTTTACAATATACTAAATTATCGAAAATTTATATGTGATCTTTAAAATACTTTCATTTATTTAAAGAAATGTATATCCCTCAAATACGTTAAAAAATACAGCTGGAGGCTGATTGTAAAATTTTTTCTTATGTCTCTTTTAGGTATGGGATTTGCCTTCTGGTTCTTGCTCAAAAACCTTACGAGGCCACAGAGACGCAGTTACATGTATATCTTTTGACCAATCACGATTGTTTTCTGGGTCCTTAGATCGAACAATTAAAGTGTGGAATTTAAACTTAGGAAATTGTATCAATACAATTGACTGGATGTCCTCCGAAGGACATACAGGTAAGTCAATCTTTTGTTTTTGTTTTACTAATTGCCAGTTTTCATGTGACAATGGGTGGCTAAATAGTGCGCTGATTTCATGTCTAAACTGCCAAATAGCTAATGGCTAAGGCGCCAATCGGTAACATTATATCAATACAATTGGTTGGATGTCCCCTGAAGGAGATACAGGTAAGAAATTGTTTATTGGTGTTCTACCAAATGCCAGTTTTGATGTGCCAATTGATGGCTAAATAGTTCGCCAATTGGTGGCTATAATATATGTTTATGCGCCAGTAAGCATATAAATTTAATATTGAAAGTTACGCAGAAACGAATTGTTGTTCAATTAAAGGGCTCAAGAAGAATATTTCTAAATTATCAAATGTATAATGGCTAATGTGCCAGCTGGTAGTCTAAACCTTTGCCAGTTGAAAAATTTTGACCATTTTGTATAAAGCTCTTCATACTTTTAATCATATATTTTAATCATATGACTACAAGACCGTCTAATAGCTGATAAGGTCAATTTAATACATTCGGTTATCCTATCGAAGCCAAACTTTCAATTGGAAACTTGACAGGTGCGTAAAACCTAATTACAAAAATTAACAATCGAAATCTTTCTAATAATTTGATTTGTCAGAAAAAATGCATAGATCAAAGACTATGCCCAGAGGCTATAGTCTGTAAGAGACCAAACACGACGTTAACATCAATACTTCAATTGAAATAAGGACAAAAAGCGGAAAAACAAAAGTATTTAGGCTTCATCGGCCTCATACAACCGACTACACACACACACACACATATATATATATATATATATATATATATATATATATATATATATATATATATATATATATATATATATATATATAAGAACTTGATCAATCGAAACCAAATTTTAAATATCCTGAGTCCAAAAATTTCAAAGCAATTCAATTTGAACAATTTATGAATTTCGACAGAACATCAAGTAAAGATAACTTATTTGGCAAAATTTCCCAAAAATACCTATTAGATTTGATGTGTTTTTGCATCGAACCTAGAAAACGGAGAAAATCTTTTAGGATTCGTTGATTCAATTTTCTTTCTATGTCAAAGATAATATTAGAAAAAAAATGTAGTGAAAATCAAATCTTTAGTTTTTAGATAAAAGGCTCGAGAAAATCGTCAGATGTGAACCTGAAACCAGTGCTATATACAGCGCTGTATACCTATGATAAAATACAACGCTTTGATCCAGTAAAAACAGACTACATAATAAAAAAGAAAAAGAACAAAGATAATTCGTAAATATATTAGCCATCTTCAAAGGGCCCGTAAAGCTTCTATAATAAATTTGGATTAATTGTTGTAAAGAAAGTTGTAATGTTTGTAAGAAAGTTTAAAGGGGTTGACAACTTCAGTAGTAAAGTACACACTGAAACCAAAAATAGGCTGATACCAATTGTGAGACATATAGGGAAGTTTTAAGCAGTCGGCTGTTAGCTCATTTATCATCTTCGGAAATGAGGGGCTCGCAACTTTTTCTAGTTGGTGTACCTATTATTTGTTTCCGATGTATTTGGTGGTAAGACCAATTTAGTTCCAGTGGTAAGACATGTAGGGGACTTGTAAGTAATAATCGACTGTTAGGCTACAATCATTTTCGGTGATGAGGGGTTTTCAATTTTTGCTAGTTGCAATGAGGGGTTTGCTACTTTTGCGAGTTGGTATACCTAGTATTTCTTTAAGATCCTTACAGATTAACAACTTCATCGTTTAATTGAAGCACCAAAACCAATTGTTGCTCTCGCAATACTTTACTCGGCGAAGCCGAACAAAGGTTGCCACAACACCTCACGTTGCCCGTGCAACGTAGATCTGATTTTGATGCCATTCGTTAGTTTTACTTCACGGAAAAAGTTCGGGGGTTCTTACGCTGATCTGAAAATCCATTAATTTTTTTTTTAGTTTTAATGATGGAGTATAAACAAACATATTTTATATTGCTCTTTATTGTTTTTGGTTTTTGTCTATTTGGGTGATCTTCTGTCAACTCCCTACCTAGTATTACGCACCTTGTCCATGAGTTTCTCCTTCTATAGTTTGTGGTTTTGATTTTTATTCATTCATTTACTTCTTTGTGTTGAAAAGTTCAGCTCTTGTGTCCATCATACACAGAAGCTATGAGCTCAGCTCTCTGTTTGTTTGGTTGTGTTTTTTTTTTTGAATGTTGGAGTTTCCGGAATTCATATACATAATTATTATCATTTGTTTTACTGTCTCTTTGGCTACTTAATTTTTCTCGTAGGGAGAGTTTTCCTGAGGCAAATTGTCCGGGGGAATTTTTCCCCTATATTTCCCGTAACAAATCCCATATGTGGAGAATGGGCAAGTTGCATAACTTACAGCCCTGTCCTATCAATTACGGGGTTCGTATTATCCCCAAAGGCATAGTTGTTTGACCTTCAAAATATGCTGAACTAAATGTCTATCTCAATATTTGATCAGATGTCTTTGGGGAAAAAGGGGCATGGGATGGGGACTAATTGCCCTCCAATTTGTTTGCTCACTTAATAAGGGCAACAGAATATCTTATTTTCGTTCGAATGATCCCTCTCTTGATCTTCTAGGACCATTGGTCGTGTACGATCACCCCTAGAAAAAAGTAAGAAACACGCATTCGTGATTTTTCTTCTGGCAAAAAAGTACAACATTCCACATTTTGATAGATAAGAATTTGAAACCTCAATAGTAGGGTACTGTGATATGCTGAATCTGGTGGTTTTTCAATAAGATTCCTTGACTTTTTGGTGGTGTTTCCACCTTTTTTCAAGAATCCGACAAATTTTCTCAGGCTCATAGCTCTTAATAGATAACATAAAGGCTAAGGAATTTTGCTACAAAATTGTGATTTTCAGAGTTTTGGTTACTATTAGGCTGAGCCTCTCTTTACTTTCAGTTCGTTACTACAAACTGTTTGATAGTGCATCTATTTGTTCTGAAGTTTTCTTTTTTTTTTCTACAATCTTATTTTCTAATCACGTCACGTTTTGTTTTACTATTATATTATATATAATAATATAAAATATAACATTATATTATATTTTCAAACTATTTTGTTATAGGCGTCATTCGCTGTCTTCAAGCTGATGCATCAAAATTAGTAAGTGCTGCAGACGATAGAACCCTTAAAGTTTGGAGTTTAGATACTGGGCAAAGGATTGCAACCCTGAGAAATCATACAGATGGCGTTACTTGTCTTCAATTCAATGACTTTTTGTGATTGTTTCTGGGTCTTATGATAGAACTGTCAAGTTATGGGATTTCAGTGTCTGTTAAAATACTCGTGGATTGGCTGCTGTAAGAATTTTAAAGACGCCTATTCGATTAAGTCCATAAAAATAAACAAGGGGGACAGTGAGAAAGGAAATATGTCGCGGGTTCTTATTTTGCTTATAGCTTAGTCAAAACAACAACTATTTGCCATTGTTTTTTACAATTTAGGATCATTTACCATTTACTGCAATTATTACCCTGTTGAAATGATTTTCAAAAAAGGTTCTAAACTTTTGGATGGATTTACCCTAATTGGGTTCTAAAAAAAATATTTGCCATCTTACACAATTTGTCAAAATGTACTTGTTGTATTTAGTTTTTTAGAAATTGATCCTTGATTTTGGGAATTTCTTTTTAAAAGTACAAATAGTAGGGTCAATCATTTGCTTCGTCACGAATATCTAAGGAAATTGTAAATTTATTAATCAATTTGGCTTCTGGGCTTGTTTCTTTTTCTCAACTGTCTTTCAAGAAAATATCTAAGGAATCTCATTATTTTGGATATTAAACATATACTTTATAATATAAACAAATACCATTCAATTTCAAAATATTAAGATTTCATATTAAGTACAATATTAATATTGAAAAATTGAAAAATAAAATAATTTAATTCTATTGAATTTAAGATAGTAATTAGGTTTGGTACTTAGTAGTGTTGCGACTACAAACGATGTATCAAATTTGTTTGTGTTAATTTATTGTGTCATTATTTGTGTTTAGGTGAAATTTTTGTAAAGATAGGGATATATGATGGTAGGTGCGTTCCGTGAGTAGTTTCTAGCGTAGACTGAATCTAAAAGGCTCTTTAAAACATCGATTTAATGATATATTACAAAAATAGTCTAACAGACCAACATATTTCAGTTAAACGAATAAAAGTACCAAGGATATGAAAAAAGAAACATTTTTGTGCCCTGGATTCATCAAAGCTATTTTCATCCCTGGGAACTGTGATTTTCTATAATTAATCCTTTGGTTGTTTCAAAATAATGAAGTTTTTAGGGCAGTACCACATTTTTATCAGTGTTGCCATGTTCAATTGTGAAAATAAATAAGCAGAACTAATTAGCGAAATTTGACAACGCTTTTCGTCTTAAAAAATCAAAATATTAGCAAGCTGTTGTTTCTCACAGACAACTGAACCTTTAAGGGAATGCTACACCTATGTTTTCACGCTTCTGCTTTTTAATTTGGCTGTTTTTACCTTAATTTTGCTAGTTTCTCTCTTACGTTTATTTTTTTAATTTGGTACCCACTACTACCGAAACCTCTATAGCTGCAAACGGAGGTCTGGTCCATTAAAATTTGAATTCCCTATTTTTACTAAATATTTTAGATATATATAGTTGCGTAGGTTTCTATTTAACTATTTAAACAGTCGGATTTCATTGTAACTCTTCTTGGTACTTTGTGTCGAGACAAAACTAGTTTTAATAATGTTTTTAAAACTAGAACTTTTGCTTGTTTAGTTTTATGGTAAAATATCTAATAAGTTGGTGGCAGCTAGACGGTAGGCGGTAACCTGAATTATTTCTTGTGTAGACAGTGTCTTGTTTTCTGTTGTTTTTTTTTTTTTTTTTTTTTTTTTTTTTTTTTTTTTTTTTTTTTTTTTTTCTCTTGTTGATTAATTGATTTGTAATGCTTTCCCTTTGCCATAGCTAAAATAAAATTGATTTTTGTCATAAAATGAATAGAAAAACAGGAATTGAGTATAAAGTAAAAATCCTTGTTTTGAATAAATTGAGTACCTAATGCTTAAAGTTATCTGTTTTCGTTTTGATTCTTCTACTAGTTTCAAAGTTAGCCTGCTAACTTTGTAACCAGTAGGCTAACCACAATTTCTTCTTCTACTTGCATTCTTTTGCTTCTTCCAAATTAGACTTATAACTTTGCAGTTAGTTGGCTAACTAACAAGAAAATGAACAAAATTTATTTTTTAAGAAATTACTTTAAAAATACTGGGACAATTGGAAAATCTTCATATTTAGGGTATGCAGTCCCCCTCTCCCTCCATAATTGACTGATAGGTGAGGATAATTCTTTAGACCAAATTGGCTAATTGTGATGTCAGAATGAATTAATGAGTAATTTTATTAGACAAAAGCAATTAAAATAATTGTTTTAAAGAGTAATTAGTTAATTAGTTATTTATTTGGTATTTAGTAATTTAAGTGCTACTTTTGAGAATTATTAATTTAATTATTATTATTATTTAGTTGGTAATTTAAAAAGTAATTATTGATTTTATTAGACAAAAGTAATTAGAATAAGTAATTTTATTTAACATAAAAGGTCAAATAACCGAGAACACTAAGAAAAGGAGACGGAATCTTTTTTTCAAAAAAAGAAGTTTGTTTTTTAAAAACGCCTAAAAAGGCTTTTTAGGTCTTTAATGCTCTAATTGGTAGTCTTTAAAAAATGATAATTTCTTCAGAACAGGTTAAACTTCTCTCATTCTCTCCTTCCCATCTTTTGGTCTGTACTTATCAATCGTTTCACTAATTTAAGGAAAGCTGGAAAATTAACCACCATTGATGAAAAAGTGTTTTAAACTGTTTTTCTAAATAATTTTATGTAGAGTTGGTGGCAGTTGTTCAGGAGAATTTAGTTTATGTAACGAAGTAAGATTTCGCTATTAAAACTAATCGAGATAATAGTTGCCGTTCTCGAATTAGCAACAAATGGTGAATTTTCCTCACTAGCCAGTTTTACTTAACATGTTTTTAATTTTACGTTACTATGGGCTGTGGTTCGTTCATTACTAGGCTGCAGCTACTGCTGCAACCAGGATGGAACAAGATTTGTAGGAAAGCAAAAAAAATCTGAACATTGCGAGCGATGTTAAGGTCCTTGTTGTTTGTTAGACAGAAAAATTTAGAAAGTTCTCTTTTTTATTTTATTTTAATCAAATAGAAAACAACACTGGGGTATACAAGACGATGAAATAAAGAAAAAGCAGAAAAAAAATATCAACTCAAAATATGACAAAAAGTCGATTTAATTATTATCAGGAAAATAAAAAACTAAGATTATACTTAGAAATAAAATCCCAAGATATCAGGTTTTTTGTTTGTTTTTTTTTTTGTTGTTTTTTTTATTGTTTTTTTTTTTTTTAAGAGAAAAGAAACTTTCCGCAAAATAAAAACACTTTTGAAAATGGTCTCATTTTTCTCATTTTATTTCGTTTTGATTATGGTCTTGTAAAACAGAAAAAAAAACGATAGAAAATGTGATTGAACTATTATCATTTAAATTTGCAAGGAAGTTTGGAAAACTCAATGGAATTTGAATTATACGACATAAAATTTTCCAGAATTTTTTTTCTTTTTCTCAAAATAGAAAAACAGCACTGGAGCACAAACGATGATGAAATAAAATAAAAATAGAAAATATGAATGTAGGAACGAAATAACAAAGAATCGTTTTAACTAACATCAGAGAGGAAAAATTAGTTGATTTCGAAAAATGAAATTCGAAAAACATCAAAAGTTACATTTTCTGCCAAAAAAAAAAACCGTCTGAAAAAAACACTCTAAATGTGGTCTGTTTTTTTTATTTTATTCCATTTGTGGCCTTGTAAAATACAAAAAAAATATAATCGTCCAGCTACGTTAATAAAAAAAATTCGGATGATTTAAGTTGCAAGACGTAAATTTTTCAGGGGATTGAAAAAAAAACGGCCTTGGAATGTAAGAACTTCTATTTTCTATAAAAAAAAAAAAGTAAATAAAGAAAATTAGGCTTTTTTGCAAAAAAAAGAAATACTTTTGTGACTGATCTATGTTTTGAATAGCGTTCTCATAACATCAAAATTTTTTTAGTCTATTCCTTAGTGAAAATATGCCTAGAAAAGATGCAATATTACGAATTAAAATTTTCTAATTCATATCTTAAGTAGATGGGGTATATTGTTTCGCAAGATTTGTCGCTCAGGAATGTCTGTTTTTTTTAATACTGATGTATTGCTTGTGATATATTTTGGTTGCATAATCAAATTTTATTATTTTTGCTGTTGTAAGCGATAAAAAGGAAAAGGTATATAGAAAATTAAAACTAACAATTTTGAAAAATTTTTAAACACCAACAATGCCATTATAACCAAATTAGGTTTTGGAGGAGTAAATAAAGCTCTGAGGTTAAGGAGATTTTGGAGTTTCTTGGGTACATACGAATAATTTATTTCTATGGACTGGGAGAGAATAGAGAAGCTAATGTTAGAGGGAGGGGGAGATTCCCATTTAGTCGGCCGATGCAGTATGCTTAGTTTTGGATTTGGGGGTGGTTCCAGGAATTGGTTCTACTGGCATCTCCCCCAACCCCTCCGATGGTCGCAAACTATACCAATAAAAGGGTCGTAGGGATGAAACATATCGAATCAGCTTCCCCATTCTCTCTCAGTCCATAGAAATAGATTTTCATATGTAACCAAGAAGTGCGGTGTAAAAATTATATGTTTAGTGTTTCTGATAGTTTAAAATAACGGAAAAATAAAGAAATGACAATGAGGTCTGTAAAATAGTAGGGTAGCCTAGAGTGAGGAAGTTCTTTTTATTCTAATTTTTTCGCTTTATTTTAATGTGATGTTTTGTTCTGATTATGTCTTTGGAGTTGATTGTATTTCCTTTTTAAGAGTTTTTGTTGCAGATTTAGTAGATTATTTTTCAACTTTATATAGATATAAAAGTGACCTAATGCGGTATTCTCTTTGTGAAACCATGTAATGAATTTTTTTCTCATTTTAAGGTTTGTAATTTGCACGACATTTTGTTCAAAGAATCTTTTATATTAAACACAGGTTGGAATATTGTGTTTGTTGTAGATGACAAAAAAGTGGTTGCTGTAAGTGACATATTTAATCTAAATTTAATTTTCATGTGACTTGTAGGCTATATTAAATTGGGCTTTTTAGCCTCCTTTTTCCCTGTTTTCTTCATTAAATATTCAAATGCTCAAAATTTAATTAAAAAAAAAAAATCAAATCTACGAGTTATCTGCACTTAACCGTGCATTCAATGCATCGTAACAGTTATCTGGTAGACTATTCTTGTACGCTGGGTTGGGGCTCTTTGATCTGTCTCCCTTCCCCTAAAATATCTATGTTTTACGGCTAAACATTTATGCGGATGAAAGATGACAGTTTGCTGAAGATTGTCCCTTTGGGCCAACCGTTTGGGGCTACACGGAATGCAGGTCGTCCTCGTCTGGGGTGGGAGGATGTCATAGATAAAGATTTTAAGGAAATTTGAACATCCTTGGAGGGTGTAAAGAGGGAGGCCTATAATAGATTAGATTAGAGGAGGAGGGTAATTAGCTATGTTAGCTTATGCTATGTAATTAGTTATTAGTAGTAGTGGTAGCAGTAGTAGTTTTCAGTATCCCACTGTAATATGTATTTTAACTTTTGCCTCCCCCCCCAGTGTCCTTCCTAAAAGTTTAATTACGTTATATCTTGTTAAATGCCTTAGTTTGTGTAAACTTTAAAATTTCCGAAAATCTAGAATAGACATTGAGCTGCAAAACACTTTTCTTAAGGGTGTCTATGTGTCACAAACCAGCTGGGAAAATTCTAAAGACTTTGTTCTTTTTTTCTAAAGTGATGGCTATCCGGAAGTGGGAAAAGGTCGAGCGTATCTAGTATCGAAGTATCTCTCGAGCAAGTTCAATAAGTTTACATAGGTGAACTTTGAATGCGAGTTCAATTCAATATTTTGCCAATTCAATTTTGCCAATCGAAAATAAAGAGCAGTGTTGAACCTGAAAACGAACAAAAGCTATTCTGTATATGAGGGGGACCTATATATTTGGCTTAGGAACCTCAAAATATATCCTTACCATAACAAGAAAAAATGGGAGCTGTTTCAATGATTGTAAGTAGCGACAGTGAAACCTAAAAATATCTAAAATTATTTGTCTACATAAGGGAGGCTGCCAACCCTCCCCCCTCTCTTCCCACTCTTTATACTCAAGTTTGTCTAGTACTTTACTGAAAGCATTTTAGAATACAACAAATAGAGTCAGGTGTTAATCTGTTGTAAGTAGTCATTTGGTATATTATATGTGAAATAATCTTTTTTTGGCCCCTTCAACCCCTTACTCTTTCCGCTAAAGTTTCGCTAGAGTTCGCTTGAGAGTGGTAAAATATAGCTGGCTGGTTATTGCAAGGGTTTAAGTTACTGATTTTCCTTCAAAACTGTCGGACTAAAATGTGATTCTTGTTTTTAGCAAATGGAAACAAATAAAACGATCTCGGGGCAGTGTGAGGAAATAGGTGAACTTTGTATTACGTTGCTCCTGTATTTATGAAAATAGACAATAAGGAATTTACAAGACAGTGAAACTTGCTCAAAACTCACATGAATATTTCGGCTCCATATCCCAGAGTCCTGGTTGACCCTCCTTGAATTAAGGATTTTGGGACAGTTTGAATTATCAGTTTTAAAGGTCGTATCTTACTGTGAGACTTAGTTTAGTTATTAATTTTAAAAACTTTTCCCACAAAACAAGTTATTCAACGAAAAGTAAAGAGACTTTCTAAGCCAATAATGAGCAAAAATAAAGTCAAATAATCCTCCAACCGTAAAACTTCAACAAATCAATAAATAAACGAAACTCAAAAAGAACAGAAATTGCAATAAATGGTCAAGTCAAAATCAAAACGAGCAAAAATGAACATGAGTAGGGCTGATAACCCCCATGCCTTCTCAAGACCAGAACATAATTTGCGCTTTACTGAAAAAAAAACAAATGACTGTGGATTGTCAATTTAATTGACATATACTGATATTCGTTCCTTAATGTTTTGATTTTTTTTATTTATGAAAGTAAGAGAAGCGAAAACATCTAAAACGTGTTTTTTTTTTAGTAAAGCGCAAATTATGTTCTGGTTTAGATAAGACATGGGGGTTATCAGCCCTACTCATGTTAATTTTTGCTCGTTTTTATGGCACTTGGTGACATACCAAGTGACATATAGCGATCGCAGTTTATGTCGGTCTCTAGGTCTGTCTGTCCTGGGTTCTCTAGTTTGGGCACTTTCATATAAGCTAGGATGATGGAATTTGGCAGGCGTATCAGGGACCAAATCAGATTAAATTAGAAATAGTTGTTTCCCCGATTCGACCATCTGGGGGGAGAGAGGGGGGGGCGGTTAATTCGTAAAAATTAGAAAAAATGAGGTATTTTTAACTTACGAACAGGTGATGGGATCTTAATAAAATTTGATATTTAGAAGGTTATCGTGTCTTAGAGCTCTTATTATAAATCCCAACAGAATCCGGTGACATTGGGGGGAGTTGGAGGGAGAAACCTGAAATCTTGGAAAACGCTTAGAGTGGAGAGATCAGGATGAAACTTTGAGAAAAAAATAAGCACAAGTCCTAGATACGTGATTGACATAATCGGACTGAATCCGCTCTATTTGGGGGAATTGGAGGGGGTGTTGATCCGGAAAAATTAGAAAAAATGAGCTATTTTTAACTTACGAACGAGTGATTGGATTTTAATGAAATTTGACATTTAGAAGGATCTCGTAACTGAGACCTCTTATTTTAAGCCCCAACCGGATACAGTGTCATTGTGGGGGGACCGGGCATCTTGGAAAACGCTTAGAGTGGGGAGATCGTGATGAAACTTGGTGGGAAGAATGAGCACAAGTCCAGGATGCGTGATTGATATAACTGGACCGAAGCCGCTCTTTTGGGCGGAGGGGACACCTAATTTGGTAATTCAGAAACATAAGAAAATATTTTGTATTTTTAACTTACGAATGGGTGATTAGATCTTAATGAAATTGAATATGTAGAAGGACCTCGTGTCTCAGAGCTCTTCTTTTAAATGCTGAGTGGATCTGGTGACACTGGGGTGAGTTGGAGGAGGAAACCTGAAATCTTGGAAAACGGTTAGAGTGGAGAGATTGTGATAATACTTGGTGGTAAGAATAAGTTGAAGTCCTAGGTACGAGATTGAAATACCCATACCGGATTGGCTGTCTTTGGGGGGGGGGGGGGTTGATTCGAAAAATCAGAAAAACGATAGATTTTTAACTTACGAACGGGTTATAAGATCTTAATAAAATTTGATATTTAGGAGGATCTCTTGTCTCAGAGCTCTTATTTTAGATCCGTTCCATAAAAACGTTATATGCTCTGGGCATAACTTACAATTCTTGTCAATAGACTCTGGGGGATTGTGCTCACCCTAAAGACATTGTCATATGATTTTAGGACAATTGGTAACGAAATGGCTATCTCACAATTTCAATTGAATGAGTTTTGGGGGGAAAGGAGGGCTAATTGCCCTCCATCATGTTTTACTCTTAAAAAAAAAACTAGAACTACGTATGGTTATCTCATGGTTTAGATTAGATGATTATCTCAACATTTTGATTAGATGTATTTTGGGAACTGATGGGCATAGGGGGGTTTGTTGCACTCCAATCACTTTTGACTATTAAAAAAGCCCTTTCAAGTTCCAATCGAATGAGCCTTTTTAAAGTTGATACGACAACAAATTGCCATTTCAGAATTTATATCAGACGCATTTTAGGAAGATATGAAGGGTGGGGGGAGTATTTGAATCTTTAAAAGGGTTCTAGAACTTCTGATTACCAATCCGATAAGCTCCATCCGAACTTTATACGACCACCCTTTATATGAAAACTTTATATAGCACCAGGGCATCATTTACAGCTCTTGTCGTGAGGGTTGTGAGGTGGGGCATGTTATCCTCAAAGACATAATTTTTGGATATTTACCTACGCCAAAAAAATGGCTATCTCAAGATTTTGATTGGATGTGTTTGGAAAAAGGGTTTGCGTGGGAGGGGGGCTAGTTGCCCTCAAATCACTTTCAATTATTAAAAGAGATACTAGCCCCTTCAATTTTCAATCGAATGAGCCTTTTTAGAAGTTTTTACGACAACAAATAGCCGTCCCAAAATTTCTATCAGATGCATTTCAGGAAAATATGAGATGTGGGGCCATACACCCTCCGATCACTTTGAATCTTAAATTGTTATTAAAACTTCTGAATACCAATCCAATGAGCCCCCTCTGAAGTTTATACGACTACATTTCTGTAAAAACTTTACATAAATCCCGGGCATAACTTACAAACCTTGCCCTGAAGGCTATGGGGGGGGGTGGTTGTCATTCTCAAAGACAACTTCCTGACTTTTCAACAACGTTGAACAAAATGACTATCTCAAAACTATTGGATGTCTTTGGGGAAATGGTGGACGTGGGTGTGGGGTTAGTTGCCTTCTAATCACTTATGAGCATTAAAAAGAGCACTAACCCTTTCAATTTCCATTCGAAGGAGCCCTTTTTTGAAGTTTCTATGAAAACTTGAAACGAAGTGCCCATATCACTCTTTACTTAGACGGCGATATTACGCTGCATATGATATCATGGTTTTGCTGAGGACGACTCTTGGATATTAATCCGAATATTCGTTTGAGGTTTGAGCAAGATTCACAGTCTATGAAATTATTTATTGCTTTATTTGTTGTTTGTTTTGTTTTTTGGAAATGTTTTTGGCTCTTACGTTAGAGCATTCAGTTTTGAAGTATCGGTAGGGTTACGAACAACAATTCTTACTTTATCATATTCAGAATAATTGTAGTCAATACATTCCAATTACAGCCCTACTATACTTTGCCCTCTTGTGCAAATTAAATAAAAAAAACAAGTTTTTTTTAAATGAAAGTAAGGAGCGACATTAAAACTTAAAACGAACAGAAATTACTCCGTATATGAAAGGGGCTTTTCCTCCTCGACACCCCGCTCCTTACGCTAAAGTTTTTTATTGTTTTAAAAAGTAGAGTTGCGAGAAAGAATCAAACTACTTTCATTTAAAAAAACTTGTTTTTTTTATTTAATTTCTGAAAGTTTTTGAATTAATGCATGTCTGATTTTGGCTCTCCGTACATAAATTATTAAAATGAAATTTGCATATTAATTCTTCTTTTTGGCTAAATGGCTTTCTCTTAGTTTTGATCAGACGATTTTGAGAAATAAGGGGTGGGGAAGGAGGTCTAGTTGCCCTCCAATTTTTCGGTTACTTAAAAAGACAACTAGATCTTTTAATTTTTAACGAACATTTTTATTAGTAAAAAAAAAATACGTAACTTAAGAACTAACTTACGTAACAAACTTTTATATTCTTATATTTTTGATTATATATATGAGGGGGTTGGTCCCCTCGTTAATTCCTCGCTCTTCACACTAAATCTTGTTTTATCCCAATTCTTTAAGAATGACCCCTGAATCAGAAAGGCCGTAGAATAAATAGTTGAAATTATTAAAAAAATTTTAGCATAAAGAGCGAAGTATTTATCTCCTCCTAAATACCTCGCTCTTTATGCTAAAGTATTTTTAGAACCCCTCATATGCGCAATAATCTCTGTTCGTTTTAAGTTTTAATGCTTCTCCTTACTTTCAATTGAAAAAACTCGTTGTTTTTTTTTTTTTTTTTTTTTAGTAATGCTAGAAAGTCCTGCGCCCTTTTCATTGAATTTCTCTTCCTCCATGAAATATTCCTCCAAGGAAAGATCCTCCCATATAGCCCCTCCCCTGAACCCCACACCCAAACCAAAAAAATCCCCCTGATAACGTCGGTACACTTCCCAGTAACCATTACTGTATGTAAACATTGGTCAAAGTTTGTAACTTGCAGCCCCTCCACCAGGGACTGTGGGGGGTAAGTCATCCCCAAAGACATAGTTATTATGGTTTTCGACTATGCGGAACAAAATGGTCATCTCAAAATTTTGATCCGTTGACTTTGGGAAAAAAATGAGCGTGGGAGGGGGCCTAGGTGCCCTCCAATTTTTTTGGTCACTTAAAAAGGGCACTAGAACTTTTTATTTCCATTAGAATGAGCCCTCTTACAACACTCTAGGACCACTTGGTCGATACGATGACCCCTGGGAAAAAAAAAACACAAAAAAACAAATAAACACGCACCCGTGTTTTGTCTTCTGGCAAAAAATACGAAATTCCACATTTTTGTAGATTGGACCTTGAAATTTTTTCTATAGGGTTCTCTGATACGCTGAATGCGATGGTGTAATTTTCGTTAAGATCTAATGACTTTTAGGGGGTGTTACCCCCTATTTTCCAAAATAAGGCAAATTTTCTCAGGCTCGTAACTTTTGATGACAAAGACTAAATTTGATGAAACTTATATATTTAAAATCAGCATAAAAATCTGATTCTTTTGATATATCTTTTAGCATCGAAATTCCGTTTTTTAGAGTTTCGTTTACTATTGAGCCAAAACGATCAAACAGTTCGTTACCAAGAACTGTTTGATCAGCACTGGAAGACCGAATCCGAGAAGTCATATATATATATATATATATATATATATATATATATATATATATATATATATATATATAATAGTAGATAGTAAAGTAGATAGTCTTTTTACATAAATTATCACTGGAAGACCGAATCCGATAAGGCACGTCTATTAAACCAAATCGAGCAATTATTTTTCTGTTTCGGGGCCATCTAGGAAGCCGGAGGAGGAATTTGCAATATCTAAAATAAGCCGCACGTAGAGTATGGCGATCTTTCTTACGAAACAAATGAGCCGTGCCTGATTAAAACAAAAGCACAGGAGTGCAATAAGCGTTATAAATCATTTACAAACACAAACCGTTGCGGATGTAACGGCTTTTGTTTGGGGATATTTTTCCGTAAGCGACACGTAGGTTTTTCACGGCTTGATTCACTTTCAGCGTAAAGAGTGGGGTGTTGATGAGGAAGCAGCCCCTTTCGTATTCGTAGTAATTTCTGTTCGTTTTAAGTTTTAATGTCGCTCCTTACTTTCAGTTCAAAAAACTTGTTTTTTTTCTATTTAATCTAAACAAGTGATTGACTAGATATGCATGTTCAGGCATGGAAGTCTTGCTGGACCTACATTTGAACGCTATTTTACCTAGAGTGGCGTTTTCATACAGGTGTAGTTACAAATTAATATCTTAAAAACTTGTCTAGCCAGATAGACTCTAGAACTAGACTCTAGCATTGAGTGCTTATTTACTTTAACGGTTTAATATTACATATAACGTTAAATATGTTAAATAACGTTTAACGTTAACATTAAACGTTATAACGTTAAATAAAAAAATTATTTTACGTCTTAACGTTAAATAAAATATAATGATGATAATAATAATAATAATAATAATAATAATAATAATAATAATAATAATAATAATAATAATAACAATAATAATAATAACAATAACAATAATAATAATAATAATAATAATAATATAATAATATTTTATCTATTATCCACTGCTCAAAACAATGTGAGGATAGTGGAGTAAAAGGAGAGAAAACAAAATAAATATCATAAAAGAAAAAAAAACACAAGAGAAGAAAGCAACACATAAGTACAATAAAATGTTGCAGTAAAAACTTAATAATTTTGAAAGAACCAGAAGAATTTTGTCAGATGGACTAAGATGGTTCCAGGGGGACGGGGCTAAAATGTTTTCATTTCGACGTCTTTGGCATTCTTAGGATTCTTCTGTCATCTCTCAAAACAAGAAGCATTGGCAGCATGTGCTATGCTTCCCCAAATAACGCTTTTTGCAATTTGGTTACAATTAAATTAAGAGCGGTTATCTCAGATTCGATAGTAAAAGCGTAAATTGGAATTTATTAAAAAAAGTTAAACAAAAATTCAGTAATTTGTTAAAAAATTGTTTCAACCAATCTTAAATTCTATGCAACAGATAAATTCTGAATGTAAAATAGGGTGCTTGTGACCAAGTCTAAAAAAGGATTTCGTCTGTAAAGCTCACCTTAGCCGAATCTTCGTCAAACTCTAAGCATCCTACGCCATCTAGTCTATCCTGATCGATCCATCCACGCCATCGAGCACAAACTCCGTTCAAAATGAAACGTGATCGGAAATGAACCTAAAACGTAGTTTCTTTTTAAGTTGATATATTTTAGTTAATACTGTAGTTGATACAATTAGTCTCACGGATATTGGGGCTGGGGATGGGGAAGAAAGGGACGGTGCATGCAAAATAATTTCCCGATTTTACGATTCCCCCCCCCCTAATTTGTCTACATATACACATAGATTGCTTGCTATTTTGTATTTTCCACCAATTTATCTCCTTTTAAAAATGGAACCTTGCGTTTTTTTTTAGAAACTACTCTCTTGGCAAAAAATATTGTTTTTTTTCGCCTAGCTCGAATATTATTTTAGAATAATCAAAATTGTTTTTCCGGCAAACAACTGTTCACCTAATCCGTTTGCAGAGGAAAAGAAATCTATTTATGTTAAGGTTACTATTGGAAAAAAACCCGAAAAAACAACAAAATATCCCTATCGAATCTTTAAAATACATTTTTCAATGAATAACATTCATTGAAACCACATAAACAAGCTATTATTCAGTGGGACGTACATAATCAATGGTTAGCACGATAGACTTGAATTCCCCTGTCCATGAGGACCGGAGTTTGAATTCTGGTGCCACTGGTTATTTGATTTGAAACGGGGGTCAGTTGTGTGACACTACAAGTTCCGTTCAAATGAGCCCTCTAGCGATATTCTAGGATCGCAGGATCGATACGATCACCCCTGGAAATAAAATTCATGCATCCGTGATCTATCTTCAAGTAAAAAATACAAATTTCCACATTTTTGCAGATAGGAGCTTGAAACCTCTACTGTAGGGTTTTCTGATACGCTGATGGTGTGATTTTCCTTAAGATTCTATCACCTATAGTGTTGTTTCCCCCTTTTTTCGGAAATAAGGCAAATTTTTTTTAGACTCGTAACTTTTGATGGGTAAGACTAAATTTGTTGATACTTGTTGATACTTATATATCTGAAATCAGCATAAAAATCTGATCTTTTTAATGTGTCGATTGGTATCAAAATCCCATTTTTTAGAGTTTTGGTTACTATTGAGGTGGGTCGCTCCTTACTTACAGTTCCTTATCACGAACTATTTGATATGTGCTTGGTCGTCCTTTTGTTTGCTAAAATTTTTCTGTCAGTGTTTAAAGGTCTTTTTTCCAATAAGACCTAGAATAGTTTTAGAGGGACCATTTTTTCCCAATATATCTTATTTTTTATTCTTTTATATATTAATATAATTGGCATGAACTTTCTAATATGTACTATTAAGTTCAGCTTACTTTTAATATCACGATACAAGCTCGTGCACGGGGTATTTTTTGCTGAAGGGGGTGTGTGTGTGCTAAATCTAGAAATAGAAGATACGGGCAAAATATGTGATAAATATTGGAAATTATGAGGGAAACTGGGAATAATCCGGAGTGGAAGAAGGGGGTTTCGCTCTTCCTACGAGCGCAATTATTTTGGTATCAATCATTCCAGATGAGGCTAATGTATTTAACACGCATTTCAACCGTTTGATTATCCTGCATTTACCAGCTAAACTTTCCTCCATGCATAGCATTTAGTTCAGCTTCTTTTTTAATACGATGGTCCGAGCAGGTATGTGGGATATTTTTTGTTCGGGGGGGGGGGGTAAATTTCTTAAGGCAGCGGTCTAAAAACAATGGAAAAAGGAAATCTGCTTGCCAAATTCATGTTCTTGCGGAGACAACAACAAACATCTAGAGATTTTTTTTTTGGGGGGGGGAGGACTTTCCTACATTCGGACTTATATTATATCAATCAATCCAGAACTATTAAAATGTGTTAAATAAGTACTTGGATACTTCAGGGGCTACCTAGATGAAACCTAACAAAAAGGCAAGCAACAAATTGAGTCGATTAGAGAGATTACCAGTCAAGCGAAGTAATCATAGCACAGGGTCTTGTCGTTTCAAATCACTGAATTCCATACCCGAATGGACCACCCATTATACTGGTACGTGTGCCATCACTATTTTACACTCATCTGAACTTGAACAGATGCTTTTAAAAAGTCTCCTGCGTGTCTCGCAGCATGATCTTTTGTGTCTTTCTCATTAAGAATATGCATCCTTAGCTGAAGTTCAATGTTCCGTATTATGAGTTCCCTTGTTCGAGTGAGGGATTTGAATTTACAAATTTGTCGCTCCGTTTTTCCGAAATGATCAAGAAAATGAAAGCAATTCACACTTGAAAAGGAATTTAGAGCAATAATAACTCTTATTTTCGCATTTCAGTTGGATCCTTTAAATCTTTTCACAATTTGTAAAAAAGAAAGGAAGAAAGAAATTCGTGTATTAGGAAGAAAGAAGTAGTCGTATCTTACAGTTATATCCTCTAAGCTACATCTCCTAGAATTTCAATCATTTTATCCATATCCTAAATTCCATATCTCTTGTTATTAATGTTAGAAGTAAAAGTCACCATTTAGTAGTGTCTAGGGTTAATTTAAGGCTGAAATGTTAGAAGGGTAACTACCTCTCGAGAAGTTTAGATGCTGGTAGACTCCAGGATGAGAATTTGAGATAAACTTTCCAGGAACAGTTGAATGCTAAATTAGAGATTTTAAAAACAGTGGATGTAGAAGATAGGTGGAATAATTATAGGAAAACAATTTGTGAAGTTGCCGATGGTGTTTTAAGGAACAAAGTTAGGAGCGCAGCTAGGAATATTGGCGAAAAATTTTCTGTTTAATAGAAAGGAAAAGGGGTATTTTAATACAGTCCTGTTTTATACAGGATTATACTGTATTATACTTCCAAATACAGTCCTGTAACCACATTGCATGAAACTAAAGATTCTTGACTGAAAGAGTACAAGTAAAACTAAATGGACTCTAAACCCTCTAATGTTGGTATGCGTGTACTGGTAAGTGTGTAGCCACCGAATCTTGCTGAGCTAAGGGTTCGCATGGGAGGAGATAGAAGAAGAGTGTCTTCTTTCCTATAAATTATTCATTTATTCTAAAAAGTCTATATACATGGTTTGAAAATAATCACAAAAGAAGAAATTTAGAGAATCACTGCACTAGTGGAACTGCCTTAAACGCTTCGAAAATTTGTATATAAAATGATTCCCAAGGTTCTTAGAAACACGTTTTACTATATTAAAATTGTCCGATTTCTACTTTCTGGTATTATAAACTTAATTTTAAAATTGTCCGAGTTCTGCTTTCCAGTATTATAAATCTAGCTTTTCTGATTCCCATTTCCAAAGGACAAAGCATCATAAATGACACAAACCCGTGTCCCACTTAGGGTTCTATAACCTAATATACATTGCAAGGTAACATTAACCCAAATTGCATCAAAATTAGGTAGCATGTTTCCTATTCCAAGACGTACATTCACAAATTTATAGCAGATAGAAGTTACATAAAGCGAATAGAATACAAAATCCTATAACGCTTTCTTACTTTTTGGGAGAGATTGAACACTTCACTGAAAACACAGAAGACAAATTAATCGGTTTTATGACATTCAATCGTTTAGGTCAAATCCAAAGCCAATGTCTTCATATATTTAAAAAAGTATCGGTCATTCATTTTCATCTCCTTCCGATATCTTTCGACGCTAAATCGTTCCGGCAGATTTATAGAAAATAAATATATTCTCACTAATATTCTAATTATATTTTTTTGGCATGAGTTCTGTTTGAGAAAAATTATATCTATAAAAATATAAATATTTGAATTCAGAAAATTGAAAAAAAAATAACAGTTGAAATATACTCGATTGCCGTTTCTCTCCTAATTTTCTGCTCTTTAAATTAAATTTGTTGAACTTTCCGAAGTTTTGCCAAAATATTTGAATTCTTCAATTACAGTCAGAATTTTTGGCTTTTTTTATTTTATGTTTCCAGTAAAGCGAACGCTCTGCTACGTATGCAAGACAATTTTTAGCAGTGAAAGTCTATTTATAACCCTTGATCTTGTCTATGAATTAAATAAAAAAAACAAGTTTTTTTAACTGAAAGTAAGGAGCGACATTAAAACTTAAAACGCACAGAAATTACTTCGTATATGAAAGAGGCTGCTTCCTCATCAACGCCCCGCTCTTTACGCTAAAGTTTTTACTGTTTTAAAAAGAAGAATTGAGAGAAAGAGTCAAACTTTAGCGTAAAGAGCGGGGCGTTGATGAGGAAGCAGCCTCTTTCATATACGAAGTAATTTCTGTGCGTTTTAAGTTTTAATGTCGCTCCTTACTTTCAGTTAAAAAAACTTGTTTTTTTTATTTAATTTCTGAACATTTTTGAATCAATGCATGTTTTGATTTTGGCTCTCCGCAGAGGAATAATCAAAACGAAATTTGCATATTTTTTTTTGGCTTAATGGCTTTCTCATAATTTTGATCGAATGATTTTGAGAAAAAAAGAGCGGGGGACGAAACCTAGTTGCCCCCCGATTTTTTGGTTAATTAAAAAGGCAACTAGAACTTTTAATTTTTTACGAATCTTTTTATTGGTAAAAGATTTACGTAACTTATAAATTAGCTTACGTAAAGAACTTTTGTATTCTCATGTTTTTATTACATACATGAGGGGATTCGCCCCATCGTCAGTACCTCGCTCTTTACACTAAAGCTTAAATTTTATCCCAATTCATTAAGAATGACCCCCTGAATTACAAAAGCCGTAGAATAAGTAGTTGAAATTACTGAAAATACTTTAGCGTAAAGAGCGAGGTATTAGAAGGAGGTGAGCCCCTCATATGGGTAATAATTTCTGTTTGTTTTAAGTTTTATTGCTGTTCCTTACTTCCAGCTGAAAAAGCTTTTTCACTTTTATTTTTTAATTTTTTTTTTTTTAAATAATGCTAGTAGCCTATATCCTGCTCTCCCTTCATGGAAATTTTCTTCTCCCATTACAAATTCTCTAAGGAAAGTTCCCCCAGCATATCCCCCTCTTCTCAACCCCTCCCCCAAACCAAAAAAACCCTCCTGAAAACGCCTGTATACTTCCCAATAACCATTACTATATGTAAGCACAGGTCAAAGTTTGTAACTTGTTGCCCCTCCCACGGGGACTGTGGGGGAGTAAGTCGTCCCCAAAGACATAGTTATAAGGTTTTTCGACTACGCTGAATAAAATGGCTATCTCAGAATTTTGATCCGTTGACTTTGGGAAAATAATTAGCGTGGGAGGGGGCCTAGGTGCCCTCCAATTTTTCGGTCACTTAAAAAGGGCACTAGAACTTTTCATTTCCGTTAGAATGAGCCCTCTTGCAACATTCTAGGACAACTGGGTCGATACGATCACCCCTGGGAAAAAGAAAAAAAAAAACAAAAAAACAAATAAACACGCATCCGTGATCTGCCTTCTGGCAAAAAATGCAAAATTCCACATTTTTGTAGATAGGAGCTCGAAACTTCTACAGTAGGGTTCTCTGATACGCTGAATCTGATGGTGTGATTTTCGTTAAGATTCTATGACTTTTAGGGGGCGTTTCCCCCTATTTTCTAAAATAACGCAAATTTTCTCAGGCTCGCAACTTTTGATGGGTAAGACTAAACTTGATGAAACTTATATATTTAAAACCAGCATTAAAATGCGATTCTTTTGATGTAGCTATTGGTATCAAAATTCCATTTTTTAGAGTTTTGGTTACTATTGAGCCGGGTCGCTCCTTACTACAGTTCGTTACCACGAACTGTTTGATATATAGTCTAAATAATAAATTTCCTATCTGCTTTCTGGTTCTTGACTTTATCACAGTCAATTCAATTTATGGGTAAGCCAGTTTAAATAAGAGTGATGCTAACAGAAGTTAAATATGGAGCAGTCTATATTTATGACCAACAAATGTGAAAATACCGCATGATGCCTTTTGTATGCTCTTTCTAAAGTGGTTACTTTGGTGAAAATTCAATTTTAAGCCCTTTATGGACCCTTCAAGATGATACTTTTTACTCTTATTTTAGACACAGTTCATAACCTCTTCCTCTGTTAGTAACAAACTTTACCGTGAGGAGTGGGTTTTGTTTTCATCTTTCGTATTCTTCTAGTTTCCATCTGAAGGAACATATTTCAGGGAGTATTTATGGGTATTAGTTTTCAGCGAGTATTTAAGGGAGCTTTCAGGGAGTTCGTCTGCAATATCATGTTATTTGTATTGTTATATATATATATATATATATATATATATATATATATATATATATATATATATATATATATATATATATATATATATATATATAAGGCCATGGAAGGGATCCTGTTACCACGTAGTTAAGCTTGCGTAAACTATTTAAGGATGTTTACGTAAAACAATTTACTTTTTCTTATATTTCAGTCACACATCATGCAAAAAAGGGATGAGAAGGATCTTTTTACCACGTGGTTTACCTTGCAATCGGAATTTAAGTATATAGGCGAGAGGAGGGCATAAACTATGTCAATCCCACGACTATATCTGCTCTTAATATCCAACTAAAAGTATTACAATTTTATCAAGTTTTCAAAGTTTTTTTCAATTTGTCCTAAGGCCTATAGTATTGCATTCGCATAATCTTTTAAAACCTGAAACATTCTTTGAATCCTAAACTTTTGGGACAGAATTTCGTCAATTGAAACAAAAAATATTATTCTTTTTTATAACGTTACTCACTGATGAACTTTTTCACTTGAAATTAGTCATTTGTTTCAAATTTTGATAATTTCACCAGAATTTACTTTGATACATTAAAGGTAATTTTAATCAAAATTTCAAAAAGATCCCGAGACAAAACTCAAAAATCACGTCGACAATACTGTTAACTAGGATATCTTTTGTTATCCAAAATTCTCGAGAATTTAAAAGACTAAACGTTTTACTTTACATTTTAGGGTAAAAATCGTGTTTCAAAAGTGAGCAAAGGCGGGCTATTTAACTAGTCTAGCCTCTAAAACCAGTAAATCTAGAATCGAAATACATTAAGTGCATATTACGCAAATAGTGTTTAAATCATCAAAGTTGGTATCAAACAGTTCGCTGTAACAAACTACAAATAAGGAGCAACTACGCTTAATAGTAACCAAGAAAACAAAAACACAACTTTGATATCAATAGATATCTCAAAAGAATTGTCTCTATGCTGAATCTAAATATGAGATTCACTAGGTTTAATGTTTAATTTTAGGAAAAAAGAGAGAAGTATCCATAAAAGTCAAAGAATCTCAATGAAAATTGCACAATCAGATTGATTGTATTACGGAACCGTGTTGTTGAGGTTTCAAGTTCCCTTCCACAAAAAAGTGAAATTTACACTTTTGCCTGAAGAAAATCAGGGATGCGTGGTTATTTGATTTATTTTGGGGGTGTGTGCTTAATCCCAGGGTTGATCGTATCGAACCAATGGTCATAAAAGATTTGGAGAGATTAAAATTCATAAAAGATTGTATTCGAACCCGAAATAAGATTTTTAGTGCCCTTAAATGACAAAAAGATTGTATGGCAACTAGTCCGCCTTCTATGTCCCTTTTTCCCTATAATCATCCAATCAAAATTTTGAGGTAGTCGTTTTTTCAGCATAGTTGAAAGATCCAATAAATATGCCTTTGGGGATAATATGACCCCCAGAGCCTCTGGAAAAGGTATGTAATTTATGAAATTTGCCCATTTCTTATGTACAGTACTTTTTATTGCGAAGTAAATACTGACTTTTTTTTATGGTGGGGATTTGTGATGGGGGTGTGTATCCATGGAGAGAATATTCTGTGGGGAAGGAATTTTCGGGGGTGAACTTTCCAGGAGAAATTTTAAACTGGGGGGATTTGTCAAAATTACCATGCAATTTTTCTTTATTTGTATTGCTTTTTTTGTGCCGACTCAACTTTGTATTTGGAGTCGTTCCTTGGGAATTGTCGAGGGGAAATTTTCACCGGGTTAGGAATTGTCTGGTGAAATTTTTTATTGGGTGGGGACATTTTTCCACGGGATAAATTCTTCATGAGGAATTTTCCGTGGAAACAACTTCTCACTGGGGGAAGGGGTCCAGGAAAAATATTCACAGAAGAGGGGATTTCTGGAGCGATGGGGAAACGTCATGTTCAAATGAAAGCATAATAAGGAATTTTTCAGGCGGAATCGTCCGTAAGAAATTTCCCGGGGGAATTTCACCGGGAATGGTTTTGTCTGGTGGGCATTTTACTGGATGGGAGGTATTTTACGCATGAGAGACTTAACACTGATGATTTTGGCGTGAAGAAGTGAATTTTTCATGGATGAGGAGCCAGATATAGTGGCATTATTTTGAAAACAATCACAGATTAAATAAGAAAAATAAGTTTTTTCAGTCGAAAAAAATGAGCAATATTAAAACTAAACACGAACAGAAATTATTCCGTATATGAGGTGGTTGCCTCCTACTCCATACCTTGTTCTTTACGCTAATGTTTGACTAATGTTTTAGGAACGACTCATACAGGTGCCGTTTAATTAGAATAAGAAGTTTTTCAAAAGTGCTAAAAATCTTTAGTGTGAAGAGTGGGGTATCAAGGAGAGGGTAACCCCCGTGTATAAAGAATAATATCTGTTCCTTTTGAGTTTTAACATCCTCATTTTACGCTGAAAAAACTTATTTTGTATTGATTAAATTTCTTATTAGAAGCCAGAGTCTAAAATTGCTAGTAGAGAGCAGCTAATATTGACATTTTTTAAGAGGGTAGACTGTTGTTAGTGTTAAAGAAAAAAGCTACCGACCTCATCTGTTATTTGTTGTTTTTATGGCATTCCTTCCTTCAAGCTTTCGCATTGTGTTTTTCTCAGAGACTGAGATCACATACTTATTCTATCTCTTAATTTTGATTAAATATAACACCGAAAAATAGCCAAACGCTAATCAGCACTGCTTATTTTTGTCGATATTAGGGCTAGTTTTTATTTTTTAAGTTTCCAATATTCATTGGAATATAAGTCAAAGATTCATTATGTACTACCACTCCTGCACCAACTACTGCCACGTTTCTAAGATTGCGAAATTTATAAATCAAAAATAGGTTTCAAGTTCCTTTAAAAAACAAATCAATTACGATTTTAGTATCTCTTACATATGCTTTATTTTCAGCTAATACAGCTGCATTGTGCTTAAAAATGACAAACAATAGGAAGTCTAAGCAATGGGTTTTCAGGGGAAAGAGAGATAATTGCACTATATGTCTATGTCAAAAAGTATCATTCTTCATCTCTGGAGAGCAAAATAGTTCCACCGTTTTAAAACTAACTGATACTGAATGGTGAGCGACCAACTAGACCGACGAAGAAATGTAATTCCTAGGGACACAAATAGCTTCGTCTTTTTTTCCGTCTCCGTCAAATATTTCCTCCTTATAAGAAAAATTAAGCCAGTAAAAAGGACGACAAGTTTTTGAGCCACGACATTTTTACGAGTAAACTCTTGGTTTCTCTGTAAATAAACTCTGATTTAAAAAAAAAACTTTAGAAAGTAACAAAGATCGTTTTTGAGATAAAAAAAAATGTCTTGAAATCGATTTTCCTTGTATATTCTAGTTTTGAACTAATTGCTACAGACAAATAATCGTAACACCAAGGCGTGTGATACCAAAACAGCTAGGCACGTTCCTTGTCTGTCCCGCACTACTCAGAGCTTCACTCCCTCTATAATCAAACTCCATAAAATGCCTTTTCATTGATAGTAAACTGACAAGTATTCGGGCGAGCCGAGAACGGAAAAAAAATACTCAAACCATTTACTTCTTGGTGCTAAATTGAGGCTGAAGCAACCAAACCTTAAGAAAGCCAGACTGTCTGCTATATACGACACTGAGAAACTCGAAATCCCAAGAGTCCAGGCTGAGTTTGGCGTGGAGCCGCTTTCTAGTTCCAAAACAAGCACAAAAAGAAAATAAAAGTCTAGAAGAGGAATTCATAGAGAAGATATGCTTAAAGATCAAATATATTACCCAAGAAGTCTGACGGTACTCAGAGAGCTCCACAAGAAATCTCCTAAGCTGGCAAGAAGAGAGGAAATACCTACTGGTCAAAGGTGGCAACAGACCTTGAAGAGGCAGCAGCTAGGAACAAAACCTGTAAACATTGTAGTATACATAGAGAGCTGAACTTCAAAAAGAAAAAAAATACCACCACAGAAAATGCGAAGACCAGAATGGACTATCATCATGGGACAACTAGAAAGAATGAACTGATGAAAAGAATATTTCAAAAATTTGTTAAATAGGAGAGATCAGGCTACTCCTCGAGCTTCTCTCGTCCAATCTGCCCCCTCCTTAAGAAACAGCAAGCAGCTGCAGCCCTCTTGTGATGTATTCCAGCGATGAACTCCTCCTTATATGGGTGAATTTGGAAAAACCGTGAAATCTCTAGTTCTGTGCGAGGATTCCCTAATGATAGAAATATACCAAGCAAGTCTGGCACTCACTGAAGCCCTAACAAACCTACTTAGTAAGTCTGGGACGCTGCATATGACCTTAAAGCTAATATAGCGCAACCATGGTCCTTCTAATGAAGAATTGAGATGAAGGAGATTGTAAAATTGTCCGGGACTCTCATTAATAGACCTAAATGTGAAAATATTTGCAATAGTAAACAGCTTTAGAAAGGATTGATATCAGGGAACAAGTTAGAAACAGGCAGGTTTTCGCCCTGGAATGAGGTTTGTAGACATTATCTTTACCCTGCATCTTCTTCTTCACTCATTTACAGATTGGATATCTTACGAATTCTCTCTCGACTTCATCGCTACACTTGATTCGATATTACAACCTTTGCTGTGGTAAATAATGTTCGAAGACGGTGTTCCAATGAGAATAGTCGACGTGCTAAGGGCATATTATGAGAGTAACGCACGAATATGGGAGCTAACCGAACTGCCTGAAATGGTCCACCTTGGTGTCCACCAAGGATGTCCGGCATTGCCAATTTTTTCGACTATATTATAGACTGGGTTATTCAAACGTATTGAAGTAACATGTTCGTGCGGCCTTTCAGCACAAGATACCCATTGCTGACATTGATTATGCAAATGATGGTACTCTATTCACAGACTCCACCCAGAAAGCACAAAATATGATAGAAAGAGTAGCGAATGCCGCTAGTGAGACAGGACTCGCGATTAGCATCCCGATTACAAAGTATCTTTCAACTAAAGAGAACACATCTATGTGCCTCAATGGAAAATCTATTCAAAGGGTAGGAGAGTTTAAATATCTGAGGTCATTCATATTAAAGTGTAGCGGTACTTGTATGATATACCCCTTACCCCTCAAAAAGTGAATTTAGGTTAATCCTAATAAAATATACCAAAGTATGATAAAAATATAATACTTTAGAAACAAAGTCGGGCTATATATTTCCACATTAGTAAAAGGGGGGAAAGTACAACAGGTCTGCACGTAAAATGTGGTAGCTACAATTATTTTGCATATCATTAAATAAGAACGGTTTTCTGACTTAACACTATCAAACTGCTTTGCCCCCACCCCCTAGTACGCAAATTTTTAGTCCAAATTATATATTTCCCATCTATTTTGTCACTTCTCTTTCACTTTTCTCACATGAGGTAGGTTTACATTACGTCAATGCGTTAACAGCTTGAGCAGTAGGGGGTATATCATACAAAAACCGGTGGAGCTTCTAGTGACATGCAAGGCTGGATCAGCGAAGCTTGGTCCGTCTTTGTCAGCTCCGTAAACAACTATGGACTAGAAGAGGAATCATTTTTGCGACGAAATTCAAAATATATTCAGCATGCGCGTGTTCAATTTTGTTATATGGTTGTGGCCCCTAAAGACGAATAAAGAGCGTCATTTCAACTTCATGGACGCCAAAAATGTTCACGATCCTTTTGCAATATAACTATGTCGTAAAGAATCAGCAACCAAGGGCTGGTGAAAATACGTGGGCATAAGTAGTAGTAGTAGTAGTAGTAGACAGGTTTAATAGCAAAAACTTGACAGCTATCGCTGATTTGTGTTTCTTTACAACATATACAAAATCAAACTACACTTGTAAATATAAATCAAACTATAAATATTAACCCTTATTATACATTTTGACGAAAACCGGGACGAAAGAATTACCATATCGGTTTCTTCTTGCTTTAACGGGAACTAACTTGTCTTGCTTTCTCGTTCTTGATGGTAGAGGTTGATCAGGTAGAATGTCACGGTGCTGAGATTTAGAAAGCAAGTACTTTCCGAAACTCATTATCAGAGTTTCGTACCGGTTTTGGAGTGACGGCAGTCCAAGCACTTCCAGAGCCTTTTCGTAGGATATGTCACGGCGGCCCAAGGTGATCGATACCGCTCGCTTCTGAACCGATTCAAGCTCCTGACAAAGATACACTGTTCTAAGTGCTGAGGGCACCCAAACAGGGCACGCATATTCCAGAACGGGGCGGACATACGCTATGTATGCATACTTAATACTCTCTGTGTTTGCACTGAACCTACGCATACCGTTTAAAGTCTGTAGATTAGTGTTTGCACTTTTAACCACGTTTTCAATATGTGTGGCAAAGCTGAAGTCATTGGAAAAAGTAACTCCAAGGATCTTGATACTGTGTGTTAGAAGGAATGGAACATTTGGCTCCATAACATCACTTTTTAGCGGGTTAAAGCGCACTATCTTCGACTTGTTCACATTAATCTCAAGATTTAGCTCCGTGCACTCTTTTGTGAAAACACTGAAAAAATTTGAACTGACTTGTGGAGTCACAACTCCGTTTTGTACTAAATATTTCAAGATAAATGACAGGTCATCCACGAACTTGTAGCGGTCGTCATAGTCAGTTATGAGGAAGTTAATTACAGACAAGAATACAATAGCTGCAAGAATAGTGCCCTGAGGGGCTCCACAGGTGGATGAGGACCATTCGGAATTGGTATCACCTTCGTAGAGAGCAAACACACGACGCATCCTCTGACTGAGAAAGTCCAACACGAGCGTAAGAGTCTTTTTCTTAGCCCCCATTAGCTTGAGATTAAGGGCAGCTACAATGTGATTGATTAAATCAAATGCCTTTCGGAAATCTATGGCACTAAGGTCTACAAAACTTTGACCTTTTTCGACCCACTTAAGGAGACTAGCGTACATCTGCACTAGGTACACTGAGGTATTACAGTCTCTCAGTCCGCCGTATTGTCTCTGGTCGATAGATCCCTTGATTTGATCAAGTAAGACCCTCATGATAAAGGTCTCGGCCACTTTTGCAAGGCATGGTGTTTGCAAAATAGGTCTAAGTTTGTCACAGCTCTTAGGGTTGGTAACCTTCGGAATTATTCTAACGTAAGCTTTCTTCCATACAGCTGGAAAGATCCCTATACGAAAGAAAAGGTTTATCAGCACTGAGAGTGGTTTCGCAATGAAAGGGGCGTATTCTCGAATCAGTTTGGGTGGAAATTCGTCTGGATAAGCAGAACAGTTTACTTTCACCTTCATCAGGGTCCTATAGGTTGTCATCTCATCGAAAACAACTTCACCTTCATCTGCGCAGGAGTCAAGTATTTCAGACTTCTGGGCTTGTGTGGGAGAAGGAAATGAGGTCCAGATGCGGGTAGCTTGACGTTTCCATGATGACAAAGACAAGACATCTAAAGCGACTAGGTCACGTAATGAAGCGTCAGGAAGAAACCATAGCATGACAGATACTACTAGCAGAGCCATCTTCTTCGTAGGAGATAGCCAGGTGGACAGATGAAATCTTGGCATAACTTCGTCAGAAAGGATGGTAAACCGCTGAGGAAATTCCGAAAAATGTTAACAAGTGTAAGAAGGTGTGGCTTTGGTTTAATCGGCCTTGCACAGAAGACAGAAACCAATGGAAGCATTTGGCCCAGCCGCTTCATGATGTTCATTTTGGCTAAACAACCTTTGTCTCTCGTCCTAAATAAATAAGTGAGTAATTCTCTTAGATTTTGAAAAAAAGAGCTTTTTTCATATTTTAAGAAAAAAAAAGCAAAATTGCCCCCCCCCCTGCATTTTGAAATAAATTTTGTTTGTAGGCTATCTGCGTTCAAAAACAACATGTATCCCAACCACCTGCATTTTCGTGGATTGTTGCCCCTGCATATGGGTTTCCAGAACTCTTTTTGGACTAAAACTGACACAGAAGATGATCAAAACAGCCATGTTCTGAATCCACCCTAAGCGAAAACATAGATAAATCAAGAAATATATATATTTTTAGCTTTATTTTTTTCAAATATTTGTTCATCGAATACTACAAATACACAAGATTGAGACACAAATATCACGCAATACGCCCTTTAAGGGCGAGAAACTTCTCCAAGTAGAAAGAGGAAGGGACGACATAAAATGCAAACAACATTAGCCAAAGATTTTTCAACTATACAATTCTCGTAATCAGAATGCCATTTTTGATTTAAAATATTACCACATTAATTTAATTTAACGTCTAAGAACGTAGATGACAAACTGATAAATATAACAATTACAAGGTCAAATAGAAGCATAGGAGACCAATTTTTGTCAAAAACCAAAACAGGGGGAATGCGAAATTTCGAATTATGAGCAACTATTTAGCAAGCTACGAAAAAAAACTTAAAAAAAGAGCATTTTGAACCAAGATAAATCAAACATTTGCAACGCTCTAAGACATCACTAATCAATGTGCAAGATTTGAAAACCCAATTTACCGCGTTTAGTGATGCCTGATTAGACTAATCCAAAAAAGCCCTGTTAATTGAGTTTTGTATTTAAATATACTTAAAAATTTGCTTCGGACTAACTTTGAGTTTCAAAAGGGTCGCCATTTTTAATCTTGGTTTTAAAATAATTATGTAAAATTTCTAATTGTTAGGAGATTAATACAAGACAAAGCGTTACTAATTAACTTAGTAACTATCTTGTAATGAATGACTGAAGTAAAAACTACATTATTAATTTCTTTTCTCATTGTGAATTTATTTATTAATAACGTTTGAGTCTAAAAGCTATGTTTGTTATTATATTAGCACCGTCAAACTTTTCATATAGCGTATTCATTTTTGATCTCGAAAAGTTAAAAGATACCTTTATAAGCTATTTTTATCCAATCTTAAGGAAGTCGATTTTCAATGGGCTTCTGCAATACCAATTTTTTGTTCGGCTTAAACATACCCAAGTCGATATTTATTTATTTTGCAATCTATCAAATACCCTAAATACATCTATTTACTTCAATCCACCCTCAAGAAATGTATTAAATACAACAAAAGTGGAATGGTAAGTCCAATTTAGGAACTACACTGGGAAAAAAGAATAATTATAGAAAAACATTTTATAGATGGCAGTTTATTGTTTCAGTATATTAATTCTAAAATTAAGTTAATTTGAAAAAGATTTTGGTTTTGGGGAAAAAGACAATTTGATACATAAATAAATCTATATAAACAAGATCCCCCCCCTGAAAATTTGATTTTCAGTGCATTTGATTGCACCTTTTATTCAAATTATCTATTTTTTTATTACCCCCCCCCCCAAAAAAAAGGAAAAGATTATTTTTACCCCTGCATGTATATGTTACATTAAATATAACCTCCGGAATACATATATATATATATATATATATATATATATATATATATATATATATATATATATATATATATATATATATATATATATATATATATATATATATATATATATATACATATATATATATATATATATATATATATATATATATATATATATACATATATATATATATATATATATACATATATATATATATATATAAGCTCTCATGGTATTAAGCAGAACTTCCTCTAATCCTCCTTCCCACCCCAGAAAAATTCTTGTCAATAATAAACCTGAATTAATTGCAATACCAGGGAGTCGAAACCTAATTAAATTTACAATATAAAACAAAACACAATTAGGAAATTAACAGAAGAAATTTAATAGAAGAAATAGAAGAGCATGAAGAATAGAAGAAATTTTCTTAGAGAAGAAAGAAAACTTTAATACACCACCTCCCTCCCATCAGTTAGCCATCTTGACATGTTTGGTAGTTAAAAAACCAGATAAATCAATTAGCAAAAATATAGAGATCCAACGTTATTTCTAAAGTTGACTTCTAAGAATTCATTCCAAAATTTATTAGCAATTTTTATTAATGAGCAGATGGCATCTTAGTACATGTTTTATAAATTTTAATGAGAAATAATATTGATTTTTATTTAACATTTGATTAAGCTGAGCGTGACGTAAAAAAAAATCCTAGTAAAAAGAATAAAATTTACGGAGCTGGATACACGAGGTTCGCAAATACAGAATGTAATTCATTTTTTCCTTGGGAGCCCAAGAAGAAAGAATTTTACTGGTTTCTGGGGGGGGGTAGTTAAAGACACAAAAAGTATTTCCCAGTCCCCTTTACAGATTAAGAAAATCATACATATTTTAAGAATACTATAACTGAGGGGGGAGGTAATAGCTGTACCATCTTTCTTAAGCCTCAACTAAAGGGAAGGGATGTTAATCCCTTTTCCTCTAGCAAAGAAATTATAATGACTAAACACGTAGTGAAATGTTTAAACATCTCCCTTTTAAATAGGAGCGTAAAAGTTTAAAGAAGAAGAGGGGAATTGTTTTTGGATATTTGTTTTTGTTTTTGAAATATTTTTGGATATTTGTTTTCGAATTGTTCATCCTATCCCTACACTGAAAATCAATTCCTTAGAATTTTTGAATGTGGTTTAACTAAACAATTCGTAAAAATGTCACATATATTTATATTTATTTGCTTATTAGTATTATTTGTTAATTAGCTGTCATCATTTTGTTATTAAATAAGTTTATTTTGCTTGCATGTTATAAAACACTTGTCACATACTCCCAAATAAAACTTGATAAACAGAATTGAATCGATCAAAGTAGAGGAGGGTAGAGTGAAAACGATTTTCCTTAAAGATAAAAATTTTTGATTTTTTTTATTATTATTATGGGTGCACCAAAATAAAACCGATAATGAATATACTTTTTATTGTTGGTTTTTTCATAAGCTTGGGGAAATTGGCCTTTTAATGGCTCCCTTAAAAATTTAATAAACGATATACTATTTGTCAACCTAGATCAAATGATATAGCATATATTTGGCATAAAACATATTTAAAATCATATTAACCTGATACACAACAAATTCGGTACACTGAAAAACCCCTGGCTAAAATGGCAAAAAATACAATGAAACTAAAAACATATA
>NW_027063238.1:0-40390 GCF_032884065.1 Artemia franciscana | reverse complement strand
TTGAAAAAATAAAGATATTAGACTATTTTATGATTGCACATGGTAAAGAATGTGCTTAAAGGCTCTTTTCCTATGTCAAAAGTTTTAGTTTTCGAGGGTAATAGCTACGTATGTTGAAAAATGAAGATATTAGACTATTTTATGATTGCACATGGCAAAGAATGTGATTAAAGTTTCTTTTCCTATTTCAAAAGTTTTAGTTTTCGAGGGTAATAGCTACGTATGTTGAAAAAATGAAGATATTAGACAATTTTATGATTGCACATGGTAAAGAATGTGATTAAAGGCTCTTTTCCTATTTCAAAAGTTTTAGTTTTCGAGGGTAAGAGCTACGTATGTTGAAAAAATGAAGATATTAGACTATTTTATGATTGCACATGGTAAAGAATGTGATTAAAGGCTCTTTTCCTATTTCAAAAGTTTTAGTTTTCGAGGGTAATAGCTAGGTCTGTGAAAAAATGAAGATATTAGACTATTTTATGATTGCACATGGTAAAGAATGTGATTAAAGGCTCTTTTCCTATTTCAAAAGTTTTATTTTTCGAGGTAATAGCTACGTATGTTGACAAAATGAAGATATTAGACTATTTTATGATTGCAAATGGTAAAGAATGTGATTAAAGGCTCTTTTCCTATTTCAAAACTTTTAGTTTTCGAAGATAATAGCTATGTCTGTGGAAAAATTGAAGATATTAGACTATTTTATGATTGCACATGGTAAAGAATGTGATTAAAGGCTCTTTTCCTTTGTCAAAAGTTTTAGTTTTCGAGGGTAATAGCTACGTATTTTGAAAAAATGAAGATATTAGACAATTTTATGATTGCACATGGTAAAGAATGTGATTAAAGGCTCTTTTCCTATTTCAAAAGTTTTAGTTTTCGAGGGTAATAGCTACGTATGTTGAAAAAATGAAGATATTAGACTATTTTATGATTGCACATGGTAAAGAATGTGCTTAAAGGCTCTTTTCCTATGTCAAAAGTTTTAGTTTTCGAGGGTAACAGCTACGTATGTTGAAAAATGAAGATATTAGACTATTTTATGATTGCACATGGTAAAGAATGTGATTAAAGGCTCTTTTCCTTTTTCAAAAGTTTTAGTTTTCGAGGGTAATAGCTACGTATGTTGAAAAAATGAAGATATTAGACAATTTTATGATTGCACATGGTAAAGAATGTGATTAAAGGCTCTTTTCCTATTTCAAAAGTTTTAGTTTTCGAGGGTAAGAGCTACGTATGTTGAAAAAATGAAGATATTAGACAATTTTATGATTGCACATGGTAAAGAATGTGATTAAAGGCTCTTTTCCTTTTCAAAAGTTTTAGTTTTCGAGGGTAATAGCTACGTATGTTGAAAAATTGAAGATATTAGACTATTTTATGATTGCACATGGTAAAGAATGTGATTAAAGGCTCTTTTCCTATTTCAATAGTTTTATTTTTCGAGGGTAATAGCTACGTATGTTGAAAAAATGAAGATATTAGACTATTTTATGATTGCAAATGGTAAAGAATGTGATTAAAGGCTCTTTTCCTATTTCAAAAGTTTTAGTTTTCGAAGATAATAGCTATGTCTGTGGAAAAAATGAAGATATTAGACTATTTTATGATTGCACATGGTAAAGAATGTGATTAAAGGCTCTTTTCCTTTGTCAAAAGTTTTAGTTTTCGAGGGTAATAGCTACGTATTTTGAAAAAATGAAGATATTAGACAATTTTATGATTGCACATGGTAAAGAATGTGATTAAAGGCTCTTTTCCTATTTCAAAAGTTTTAGTTTTCGAGGGTAATAGCTACGTATGTTGAAAAAATAAAGATATTAGACTATTTTATGATTGCACATGGTAAAGAATGTGCTTAAAGGCTCTTTTCCTATGTCAAAAGTTTTAGTTTTCGAGGGTAATAGCTACGTATGTTGAAAAATGAAGATATTAGACTATTTTATGATTGCACATGGCAAAGAATGTGATTAAAGTTTCTTTTCCTATTTCAAAAGTTTTAGTTTTCGAGGGTAATAGCTACGTATGTTGAAAAAATGAAGATATTAGACAATTTTATGATTGCACATGGTAAAGAATGTGATTAAAGGCTCTTTTCCTATTTCAAAAGTTTTAGTTTTCGAGGGTAAGAGCTACGTATGTTGAAAAAATGAAGATATTAGACAATTTTATGATTGCACATGGTAAAGAATGTGATTAAAGGCTCTTTTCCTTTTCAAAAGTTTTAGTTTTCGAGGGTAATAGCTACGTATGTTGAAAAAATGAAGATATTAGACTATTTTATGATTGCACATGATAAAGAATGTGATTAAAGGCTCTTTTCCTATTTCAAAAGTTTTAGTTTTCGAGGGTAATAGCTACGTATGTTGAAAAAATGAAGATATTAGACTATTTTATGATTGCACATGGTAAAGAATGTGATTGAAGGCTCTTTTCCTATTTCAAAAGTTTTAGTTTTCGAGGGAATAGCTACGTATGTTGAAAAAATGAAGATATTAGACTATTTCATGATTGCAAATGGTAAAAAATGTGATTAAAGGCTCTTTTCCTATTTCAAAAATTTTAGTTTTCGAGGGTAATAGCTACGTATGTTGAAAAAATGAAGATATTAGACTATTTTATGATTGCAAATGGTAAAGAATGTGATTAAAGGCTCTTTTCCTATTTGAAAAGTTTTACTTTTCGAGGGTAATAGCTATGTCTGTTGAAAAAATGAATATATTAGACTATTTTATGATTGCACATGGTAAAGAATGTGCTTAAAGGCTCTTTTCCTATGTCAAAAGTTTTAGTTTTCGACGGTAATAGCTACGTATGTTGAAAAAATGAAGATATTAGACTATTTTATGATTGCACATGGTAAAGAATGTGCTTAAAGGCTCTTTTCCTATGTCAAAAGTTTTAGTTTTCGACGGTAATAGCTACGTATGTTGAAAAAATGAAGATATTAGACTATTTTATGATTGCACATGGTAAAGAATGTGCTTAAAGGCTCTTTTCCTATTTCAAAAGTCTTAGTTTTCGAGGGTAATAGCTACGTATGTTGAAAAAATGAAGATATTAGACAATTTTATGATTGCACATGGTAAAGAATGTGATTAAAGGCTCTTTTCCTATTTCAAAAGTTTTAGTTTTCGAGGGTAAGAGCTACGTTTGTTAAAAAAATGAAGATATTAGACAATTTTATGATTGCACATGGTAAAGAATGTGATTAAAGGCTCTTTTCCTTTTCAAAAGTTTTAGTTTTCGAGGGTAATAGCTACGTATGTTGAAAAAATGAAGATATTAGACTATTTTATGATTGCACATGGTAAAGAATGTGATTAAAGGCTCTTTTCCTATTTCAAAAGTTTTAGTTTTCGAGGGTAATAGCTAGGTCTGTGAAAAAATGAAGATATTAGACTATTTTATGATTGCACATGGTAAAGAATGTGATTAAAGGCTCTTTTCCTATTTCAAAAGTTTTATTTTTCGAGGGTAATAGCTACGTATGTTGAAAAAATGAAGATATTAGACTATTTTATGATTGCAAATGGTAAAGAATGTGATTAATGGCTCTTTTCCTATTTCAAAAGTTTTAGTTTTCGAAGATAATAGCTATGTCTGTGGAAAAAATGAAGATATTAGACTATTTTATGATTGCACATGGTAAAGAATGTGATTAAAGGCTCTTTTCCTTTGTCAAAAGTTTTAGTTTTCGAGGGTAATAGCTACGTATTTTGAAAAAATGAAGATATTAGACAATTTTATGATTGCACATGGTAAAGAATGTGATTAAAGGCTCTTTTCCTATTTCAAAAGTTTTAGTTTTCGGGGGTAATAGCTACGTATGTTGAAAATAATGAAGATATTAGACTATTTTATGATTACACATGGTAAAGAATGTGCTTAAAGGCTCTTTTCCTATGTCAAAAGTTTTAGTTTTCGAGGGTAATAGCTACGTATGTTGAAAAATGAAGATATTAGACTATTTTATGATTGCACATGGTAAAGAATGTGATTAAAGGCTCTTTTCCTATTTCAAAAGTTTTAGTTTTCGAGGGTAATAGCTACGTATGTTGAAAAAATGAAGATATTAGACAATTTTATGATTGCACATGGTAAAGAATGTGATTAAAGGCTCTTTTCCTATTTCAAAAGTTTTAGTTTTCGAGGGTAAGAGCTACGTATGTTGAAAAAATGAAGATATTAGACAATTTTATGATTGCACATGGTAAAGAATGTGATTAAAGTCTCTTTTCCTATTTCAAAAGTTTTAGTTTTCGAGGGTAAGAGCTACGTATGTTGAAAAAATGAAGATATTAGACAATTTTATGATTGCACATGGTAAAGAATGTGATTAAAGGCTCTTTTCCTTTTCAAAAGTTTTAGTTTTCGAGGGTAATAGCTACGTATGTTGAAAAAATGAAGATATTAGACTATTTTATGATTGCACATGATAAAGAATGTGATTAAAGGCTCTTTTCCTATTTCAAAAGTTTTAGTTTTCGAGGATAATAGCTAGGTCTGTGAAAAAATGAAGATATTAGACTATTTTATGATTGCACATGGTAAAGAATGTGATTAAAGGCTCTTTTCCTATTTCAAAAGTTTTAGTTTTCGAGGGTAATAGCTACGTATGTTGAAAAAATGAAGATATTAGACTATTTTATGATTGCACATGGTAAAGAATGTGATTGAAGGCTCTTTTCCTATTTCAAAAGTTTTAGTTTTCGAGGGAATAGCTACGTATGTTGAAAAAATGAAGATATTAGACTATTTCATGATTGCAAATGGTAAAGAATGTGATTAAAGGCTCTTTTCCTATTTCAAAAGTTTTAGTTTTCGAGGGAATAGCTACGTATGTTGAAAAAATGAAGATATTAGACTATTTCATGATTGCAAATGGTAAAGAATGTGATTAAAGGCTCTTTTCCTATTTCAAAAATTTTAGTTTTCGAGGGTAATAGCTACGTATGTTGAAAAAATGAAGATATTAGACTATTTTATGATTGCAAATGGTAAAGAATGTGATTAAAGGCTCTTTTCCTATTTGAAAAGTTTTACTTTTCGAGGGTAATAGCTATGTCTGTTGAAAAAATGAATATATTAGACTATTTTATGATTGCACATGGTAAAGAATGTGCTTAAAGGCTCTTTTCCTATGTCATAAGTTTTAGTTTTCGACGGTAATAGCTACGTATGTTGAAAAAATGAAGATATTAGACTATTTTATGATTGCACATGGTAAAGAATGTGCTTAAAGGCTCTTTTCCTATGTCAAAAGTTTTAGTTTTCGACGGTAATAGCTACGTATGTTGAAAAAATGAAGATATTAGACTATTTTATGATTGCACATGGTAAAGAATGTGCTTAAAGGCTCTTTTCCTATTTCAAAAGTTTTAGTTTTCGAGGGTAATAGCTACGTATGTTGAAAAAATGAAGATATTAGACAATTTTATGATTGCACATGGTAAAGAATGTGATTAAAGGCTCTTTTCCTATTTCAAAAGTTTTAGTTTTCGAGGGTAAGAGCTACGTATGTTGAAAAAATGAAGATATTAGACAATTTTATGATTGCACATGGTAAAGAATGTGATTAAAGGCTCTTTTCCTTTTCAAAAGTTTTAGTTTTCGAGGGTAATAGCTATGTATGTTGAAAAAATGAAGATATTAGACTATTTTATGATTGCACATGGTAAAGAATGTGATTAAAGGCTCTTTTCCTATTTCAAAAGTTTTAGTTTTCGAGGGTAATAGCTAGGTCTGTGAAAAGATGAAGATATTAGACTATTTTATGATTGCAGATGGTAAAGAATGTGATTAAAGGCTCTTTTCCTATTTCAAAAGTTTTATTTTTCGAGGGTAATAGCTACGTATGTTGAAAAAATGAAGATATTAGACTATTTTATGATTGCTTATGGTAAAGAATGTGATTAAAGGCTCTTTTCCTATTTCAAAAGTTTTAGTTTTCGAAGATAATAGCTATGTCTGTGGAAAAAATGAAGATATTAGACTATTTTATGATTGCACATGGTAAAGAATGTGATTAAAGGCTCTTTTCCTTTGACAAAAGTTTTAGTTTTCGAGGGTAATAGCTACGTATTTTGAAAAAATGAAGATATTAGACAATTTTATGATTGCACATGGTAAAGAATGTGATTAAAGGCTCTTTTCCTATTTCAAAAGTTTTAGTTTTCGAGGGTAATAGCTACGTATGTTGAAAAAATGAAGATATTAGACTATTTTATGATTGCACATGGTAAAGAATGTGCTTAAAGGCTCTTTTCCTATGTCAAAAGTTTTAGTTTTCGAGGGTAATAGCTACGTATGTTGAAAAATGAAGATATTAGACTATTTTATGATTGCACATGGTAAAGAATGTGATTAAAGGCTCTTTTCCTTTTCAAAAGTTTTAGTTTTCGAGGGTAATAGCTACGTATGTTGAAAAATTGAAGATATTAGACTATTTTATGATTGCACATGGTAAAGAATGTGATTAAAGGCTCTTTTCCTATTTCAAAAGTTTTATTTTTCGAGGGTAATAGCTACGTATGTTGAAAAAATGAAGATATTAGACTATTTTATGATTGCAAATGGTAAAGAATGTGATTAAAGGCTCTTTTCCTATTTCAAAAGTTTTAGTTTTCGAAGATAATAGCTATGTCTGTGGAAAAAATGAAGATATTAGACTATTTTATGATTGCACATGGTAAAGAATGTGATTAAAGGCTCTTTTCCTTTGTCAAAAGTTTTAGTTTTCGAGGGTAATAGCTACGTACTTTGAAAAAATGAAGATATTAGACAATTTTATGATTGCACATGGTAAAGAATGTGATTAAAGGCTCTTTTCCTATTTCAAAAGTTTTAGTTTTCGAGGGTAATAGCTACGTATGTTGAAAAAATAAAGATATTAGACTATTTTATGATTGCACATGGTAAAGAATGTGCTTAAAGGCTCTTTTCCTATGTCGAAAGTTTTAGTTTTCGAGGGTAATAGCTACGTATGTTGAAAAATGAAGATATTAGACTATTTTATGATTGCACATGGCAAAGAATGTGATTAAAGTTTCTTTTCCTATTTCAAAAGTTTTAGTTTTCGAGGGTAATAGCTACGTATGTTGAAAAAATTAAGATATTAGACAATTTTATGATTGCACATGGTAAAGAATGTGATTAAAGGCTCTTTTCCTATTTCAAAAGTTTTAGTTTTCGAGGGTAAGAGCTACGTATGTTGAAAAAATGAAGATATTAGACAATTTTATGATTGCACATGGTAAAGAATGTGATTAAAGGCTCTTTTCCTTTTCAAAAGTTTTAGTTTTCGAGGGTAATAGCTACGTATGTTGAAAAAATTAAGATATTATACTATTTTATGATTGCACATGATAAAGAATGTGATTAAAGGCTCTTTTCCTATTTCAAAAGTTTTAGTTTTCGAGGGTAATAGCTAGGTCTGTGAAAAAAATGAAGATATTAGACTATTTTATGATTGCACATGGTAAAGAATGTGATTAAAGGCTCTTTTCCTATTTCAAAAGTTTTATTTATCGAGGGTAATAGCTACGTATGTTGAAAAAATGAAGATATTAGACTATTTTATGATTGCAAATGGTAAAGAATGTGATTAAAGGCTCTTTTCCTATTTCAAAAGTTTTACTTTTCGAGGGTAATAGCTATGTCTGTGGAAAAAATGAAGATATTAGACTATTTTATGATTGCACATGGTAAAGAATGTGATTAAAGGCTCTTTTCCTTTGTCAAAAGTTTTAGTTTTCGAGGGTAATAGCTACGTATTTTGAAAAAATGAAGATATTAGACAATTTTATGATTGCACATGGTAAAGAATGTGATTAAAGGCTCTTTTCCTATTTCAAAATTTTTAGTTTTCGAGGGTAATAGCTACTTATGTTGAAAAAATGAAGATATTAGACTATTTTATGATTGCAAATGGTAAAGAATGTGATTAAAGGCTCTTTTCCTATTTCAAAAGTTTTAGTTTTCGAGGGTAATAGCTACGTAAGTTGAAAAAATGAAGATATTAGACTATTTTATGATTGCACATGGTAAAGAACGTGATTAAAGCCTCTTTTCCTATGTCAAAAGTTTTAGTTTTCGAGGGTAATAGCTTTGTCTGTGGAAAAAATGAAGATATTAGACTATTTTATGATTGCACATGGTAAAGAATGTGATTAAAGGCTCTTTTCCTATTTCAAAAGTTTTATTTTTCGAGGGTAACAGCTACGTATGTTGAAAAAATGAAGATATTAGACTATATTATGATTGCAAATGGTAAAGAATGTGATTAAAGGCTCTTTTCCTATTTCAAAAGTTTTAGTTTTCGAAGATAATAGCTATGTCTGTGGAAAAAATGAAGATATTAGACTATTTTATGATTGCACATGGTAAAGAATGTGATTAAAGGCTCTTTTCCTTTGTCAAAAGTTTTAGTTTTTGAGGGTAATAGCTACGTATTTTGAAAAAATGAAGATATTAGACAATTTTATGATTGCACATGGTAAAGAATGTGATTAAAGGCTCTTTTCCTATTTCAAAAGTTTTAGTTTTCGAGGGTAATAGCTACGTATGTTGAAAAAATAAAGATATTAGACTATTTTATGATTGCACAAGGTAAAGAATGTGCTTAAAGGCTCTTTTCCTATGTCAAAAGTTTTAGTTTTCGAGGGTAATAGCTACGTATGTTGAAAAATGAAGATATTAGACTATTTTATGATTGCACATGGCAAAGAATGTGATTAAAGTTTCTTTTCCTATTTCAAAAGTTTTAGTTTTCGAGGGTAATAGCTACGTATGTTGAAAAAATGAAGATATTAGACAATTTTATGATTGCACATGGTAAAGAATGTGATTAAAGGCTCTTTTCCTATTTCAAAAGTTTTAGTTTTCGAGGGTAAGAGCTACGTATGTTGAAAAAATGAAGATATTAGACAATTTTATGATTGCACATGGTAAAGAATGTGATAAAAGGCTCTTTTCCTTTTCAAAAGTTTTAGTTTTCGAGGGTAATAGTTACGTATGTTGAAAAAATGAAGATATTAGACTATTTTATGATTGCACATGATAAAGAATGTGATTAAAGGCTCTTTTCCTATTTCAAAAGTTTTAGTTTTCGAGGGTAATAGCTAGGTCTGTGAAAAAAATGAAGATATTAGACTATTTTATGATTGCACATGGTAAAGAATGTGATTAAAGGCTCTTTTCCTATTTCAAAAGTTTTATTTTTCGAGGGTAATAGCTACGTATGTTGAAATAATGAAGATATTAGACTATTTTATGATTGCAAATGGTAAAGAATGTGATTAAAGGCTCTTTTTCTATTTCAAAAGTTTTACTTTTCGAGGATAATAGCTATGTCTGTGGAAAAAATGAAGATATTAGACTATTTTATGATTGCACATGGTAAAGAATGTGATTAAAGGCTCTTTTCCTTTGTCAAAAGTTTTAGTTTTCGAGGGTAATAGCTACGTATTTTGAAAAAATGAAGATATTAGACAATTTTATGATTGCACATGGTAAAGAATGTGATTAAAGGCTCTTTTCCTATTTCAAAAGTTTTAGTTTTCGAGGGTAATAGCTACGTATGTTGAAAAAATGAAGATATTAGACTATTTTATGATTGCAAATGGTAAAGAATGTGATTAAAGGCTCTTTTCCTATGTCAAAAGTTTTAGTTTTCGAGGGTAATAGCTTTGTCTGTGGAAAAAATGAAGATATTAGACTATTTTATGATTGCACATGGTAAAGAATGTGATTAAAGGCTCTTTTCCTATGTCCAAAGTTTTAGTTTTCGAGGGTAATAGCTACGTATGTTGAAAAAATGAAGATATTAGACAATTTTATGATTGCACATGGTAAAGAATGTGATTAAAGGCTCTTTTCCTATTTCAAAAGTTTTAGTTTTCGAGGGTAATAGCTACGTATGTTGAAAAAATGAAGATATTAGACTATTTTATGATTGCAAATGGTAAAGAATGTGATTAAAGGCTCTTTTCCTATTTCAAAAGTTTTAGTTTTCGAGGGTAATAGCTACGTATGTTGAAAAAATGAAGATATTAGACTATTTTATGATTGCAAATGGTAAAGAATGTGATTAAAGGCTCTTTTCCTATTTCAAAAGTTTTAGTTTTCGAGGGTAATAGCTAGGTCTGTGGAAAAAATGAAGATATTAGACTATTTTATGATTGTACATGGTAAAGAATGTGATTAAAGGCTCTTTTCCTATTTCAAAAGTTTTAGTTTTCGAGGGTAATAGCTACGTATGTTGAAAAAATGAAGATATTAGACTATTTCATGATTGCACATGGTAAAGAATGTGATTAAAGGCTCTTTTCCTATGTCAAAAGTTTTAGTTTTCGAGGGTAATAGCTACGTATGTTGGAAAAATGAAGATATTATACTAAAAAATGTGGTTAAAGGCTCTTTTCCTATGTCAAAAGTTTTAGTTTTCGACGGTAATAGCCACGTATGTTGAAAAAATGAAGATATTAGACTATTTTATGATTGCACATGGTAAAGAATATGCTTAAAGGCTCTTTTCCTATGTCAAAAGTTTTAGTTTTCGAGGGTAATAGCTACGTATGTTGAAAAAATGAAGATATTAGACTATTTTATGATTGCAAATGGTAAAGAATGTGATTAAAGGCTCTTTTCCTATTTCAAAACTTTTAGTTTTCGAGGGTAAGAGCTACGTATGTTGAAAAAATGAAGATATTAGACAATTTTATGATTGCATATGGTAAAGAATGTGATTAAAGGCTCTTTTCCTATTTCAAAAGTTTTAGTTTTCGAGGGTAAGAGCTACGTATGTTGAAAAAATGAAGATATTAGACAATTTTATGATTGCACATGGTAAAGAATGTGATTAAAGGCTCTTTTCCTATGTCAAAAGTTTTAGTTTTCGAGGGTAATAGCTACGTATGTTGAAAAAATTAAGATATTAGACTAATTTATGATTGCAAATGGTACAGAATGTGATTAAAGGCTCTTTTCCTATTTCAAAAGTTTTAGTTTTCGAGGGTAATAGCTACGTATTTTGAAAAAATGAAGATATTAGACTATTTTATGATTGCAAATGGTAAAGAATGTGATTAAAGGCTCTTTTCCTATTTCAAAAGTTTTAGTTTTCGAGGGTAATAGCTAGGTCTGTGGAAAAAATGAAGATATTAGACTATTTTATGATTGTACATGGTAAAGAATGTGATTAAAGGCTCTTTTCCTATTTCAAAAGTTTTAGTTTTCGAGGGTAATAGCTACGTATGTTGAAAAAATGAAGATATTAGACTATTTCATGATTGCACATGGTAAAGAATGTGATTAAAGGCTCTTTTCCTATGTCAAAAGTTTTAGTTTTCGAGGGTAATAGCTACGTATGTTGGAAAAATGAAGATATTATACTAAAGAATGTGGTTAAAGGCTCTTTTCCTATGTCAAAAGTTTTAGTTTTCGACGGTAATAGCTACGTATGTTGAAAAAATGAAGATATTAGACTATTTTATGATTGCACATGGTAAAGAATATGCTTAAAGGCTCTTTTCCTATGTCAAAAGTTTTAGTTTTCGAGGGTAATAGCTACGTATGTTGAAAAAATGAAGATATTAGACTATTTTATGATTGCAAATGGTAAAGAATGTGATTAAAGGCTCTTTTCCTATTTCAAAACTTTTAGTTTTCGAGGGTAAGAGCTACGTATGTTGAAAAAATGAAGATATTAGACAATTTTATGATTGCATATGGTAAAGAATGTGATTAAAGGCTCTTTTCCTATTTCAAAAGTTTTAGTTTTCGAGGGTAAGAGCTACGTATGTTGAAAAAATGAAGATATTAGACAATTTTATGATTGCACATGGTAAAGAATGTGATTAAAGGCTCTTTTCCTATGTCAAAAGTTTTAGTTTTCGAGGGTAATAGCTACGTATGTTGAAAAAATTAAGATATTAGACTAATTTATGATTGCAAATGGTACAGAATGTGATTAAAGGCTCTTTTCCTATTTCAAAAGTTTAGTTTTCGAGGGTAATAGCTACGTATTTTGAAAAAATGAAGATATTAGACTATTTTATGATTGCACATGGTAAAGAATGTGATTAAAGGCTCTTTTCCTATTTCAAAAGTTTTAGTTTTCGAGGGTAATAGCTACGTATGTTGAAAACATGAAGATATTAGACTATTTTATGATTGCACATGGTAAAGAATGTGATTAAAGGTTCTTTTCCTATTTCAAAAGTTTTAGTTTTCGAGGGTAATAGCTACGTATGTTGAAAAAATGAAGATATTAGACTATTTTATGATTGCAAATGGTAAAGAATGTGATTAAAGGCTCTTTTCCTATTTCAAAAGTTTTAGTTTTCGAGGGTAATAGCTACGTATGTTGAAAAAATGGAGATATTAGACTATTTTATGATTGCAAATGGTAAAGAATGTGATTAAAGGCTCTTTTCCTATGTCAAAAGTTTTAGTTTTCGAGGGTAATGGCTACGTATGTTGAAAAAATGAAGATATTAGATAATTTTATGATTGCACATGGTAAAGAATGTGATTAAAGGCTCTTTTCCCATTTCAAAGGTTTTAGTTTTCGAGGGTAATAGCTACGTATGTTGAAAAAATGAAGATATTAGACTATTTTATGATTGGAAATGGTAAAGAATGTGATTAAAGGCTCTTTTGCTATGTCAAAAGTTTTAGTTTTCGAGGGTAATAGCTACATATGTTGAAAAAATGAAGATATTAGACAATTTTATGATTGCACATGGTAAAGAATGTGATTAAAGGCTCTTTTCCTATTTCAAAAGTTTTAGTTTTCGAGGGTAATAGCTTTGTCTGTGGAAAAAATGAAGATATTAGACAATTTTTGTGATTGCACATGGTAAAGAATGTGATTAAAGGCTCTTTTTCTATTTCAAAAGTTTTAGTTTTCGAGGGTAATAGCTACGTATGTTGAAAAAATGAAGATATTAGGCTATTTTATGATTGCAAATGGTAAAGAATGTGATTAAAGGCTCTTTTCCTATTTCAAAAGTTTAGTTTTCGAGTGTAAAAGCTACGTATGTTGAAAAAATGAAGATATTAGACAATTTTATGATTGCACATGGTAAAGAATGTGATTAAAGGCTCTTTTCCCATTTCAAAAGTTTTAGTTTTCGAGGGTAATAGCTGCGAATGTTGAAAAAATGAAGATATTAGACTATTTTATGATTGCAAATGGTAAAGATTAAAGGCTCTTTTCCTATGTCAAAAGTTTTAGTTTTCGAGGGTAATAGCTACGTATGTTGAAAAAATGAAGATATTAGACAATTTTATGATTGCACATGGTTAAGAATGTGATTAAAGGCTCTTTTCCTATTTCAAAAGTTTTAGTTTTCGAGGGTAATAGCTTTGTCTGTGGAAAAAATGAAGATATTAGACAATTTTATGATTGCACATGGTAAAGAATGTGATTAAAGGCTCTTTTCCTATTTCAAAAGTTTTAGTTTTCGAGGGTAATAGCTAAATCTTTGGAAAAAATGAAGATATTAGACTATCTTATGATTGCACATGGTAAAGAATGTGATTAAAGGCTCTTTTCCTATTTCAAAAGTTTTAGTTTTTGAGTGTAATAGCAACGTATGTTGAAAAAATGAAGATGTTAGACAATTTTATGATTGCACTAGGTAAAGAATGTGATTAAAGGCTCTTTTCCTATGACAAAAGTTTTAGTTTTCGAGGGTAATAGCTACGTATGTTGAAAAAATGAAGATATTAGACTATTTTATGATTGCAAATGGTAAAGAATGTGATTAAAGGCTCTTTTCCTATTTCAAAAGTTTTAGTTTTCGAGGGTAATAGCTACGTATGTTAAAAAAATGAAGATATTAGACTATTTTACATTTGCACATGGTAAAGAATGTGATTAAAGGCTCTTTTCCTATTTCAAAAGTTATAGTTTTCGAGGGTAATAGCTTTGTCTGTGGAAAAAATGAAGATATTAGACAATTTTATGATTGCACATGGTAAAGAATGTGATTAAAGGCTCTTTTCCTATGTCAAAAGTTTTAGTTTTCCAGGGTAATAGCTACGTATGTTGAAAAAATGAAGATATTAGACTATTTTATGATTGCAAATGGTAAAAAATGTGATTAAAGGCTCTTTTCCTATTTCAAAAGTTTTAGTTTTCGAGGGTAATAGCTACGTATGTTGAAAAAATGAAGATATTAGACTATTTTATGATTGCAAATGGTGAAGAATGTGATTAAAGGCTCTTTTCCTATTTCAAAAGTTTTAGTTTTCGATGGTAATAGCTACGTATGTTGAAAAAATGAAGATATTAGACTATTTTATGATTGCAAATGGTAAAGAATGTGATTAAAGGCTCTTTTCCTATGTCAAAAGTATTAGTTTTCGAGGGTAATAGCTACGTATGTTGAAAAAATGAAGATATTAGACTATTTTATGATTGCAAATGGTAAAGATTGTGATTAAAGGCTCTTTTCCTATGTCAAAAGTTTTAGTTTTCGAGGGTAATAGCTACGTATGTTGAAAAAATGAAGATATTAGACAATTTTATGATTGCACATGGTAAAGAATGTGATTAAAGGCTCTTTTCCTATTTCAAAAGTTTTAGTTTTCGAGGGTAATAGCTTTGTCTGTGGAAAAAATGAAGATATTGGACAATTTTATGATTGCACATGGTAGAGAATGTAATTAATGGCTCTTTTCCTATTTCAAAAGTTTTAGTTTTCGAGGGTAATAGCTACGTATGTTGAAAAAATGAAGATATTAGACTATTTTATGATTTCAAATGGTAAAGAATGTAATTAAAGGCTCTTTTCCTATGTCAAAAGTTTTAGTTTTCGAGGGTGATAACTACGTATGTTGAAAAAATGAAGATATTAGACAATTTTATGATTGCACATGGTAAAGAATGTGATTAAAGGCTCTATTCTTATTTCAAAAGTTTTAGTTTTCGAGGGTAATAGCTTTGTCTGTTGAAAAAATGAAGATATTAGACAATTTTATGATTGACATGGTAAAGAATGTGATTAAAGGCTCTTTTCCTATTTCAAAAGTTTTAGTTTTCGAGGGTAATAGCTAGGTATGTTGAAAAAATGAAGATATTAGACAATTTTATGATTGCAAATGGTAAAGGAATGTGATTAAAGGCTCTTTTCCTATTTCAAAAGTTTTAGTTTTCGAGGGTAATAGCTACGTATGTTGAAAAAATGAAGAATATTAGACTATTTTATGATTGCAAATGGTAAATAATGTGATTAAAGGCTCTTTTCCTATTTCAAAAGTTTTAGTTTTCGAGGGTAATAGCTACGTATGTTGAAAAAATGAAGATATTAGACTATTTTATGATTGCAAATGGTAAAGAATGTGATTAAAGGCTCTTTTCCTATTTCAAAAGTTTTAGTTTTCGAGGGTAATAGCTACGTATGTTGAAAAAATGAAGATATTAGACAATTTTATGATTGCACATGGTAAAGAATGATTAAAGGTTTTATACCTACTAGTAATAGCTACGTATGTTGAAAAAATTAAGATATTAGACTATTTTATGATTGCAAATGGTAAAGAATGTGATTAAAGGCTCTTTCCTATTTCAAAAGTTTTAGTTTTCGAGGGTAATAGCTACGTATGTTGAAAAAATGAAGATATTAGACTATTTTATGATTGCAAATGGTAAAGAATGTGATTAAAGGCTTTTTTCCTATGTCAAAAGTTTTAGTTTTCGAGGGTAATAGCTACGTATGTTGAAAAATGAAGATATTAGGCTATTTTATGATTGCAAATGGTAAAGAATGTGATTAAAGGCTCTTTTCCTACTTCAAAAGTTTTAGTTTTCGAGGGTAATAGCTACGTATGTTGAAAAAATGAAGATATTAGACAATTTTATGATTGCAGATGGTAAAGAATGTGATTAAAGGCTCTTTTCCTATTTCAAAAGCTTTAGTTTTCGAGGGTAATAGCTATGTATGTTGAAAAAATGAAGATATTAGACTATTTTATGATTGCAAATGGTAAAGAATGTGATTAAAGGCTCTTTTCCTATTTCAAAAGTTTTAGTTTTCGAGGGTAATAGCTACGTATGTTGAAAAAATGAAGATATTAGACAATTTTATGATTGCAAATGGTAAAGAATGTGATTAAAGGCTCTTTTTCTATTTCAAAAGTTTTAGTTTTCGAGGGTAATAGCTACGTATGTTGAAAAAATGAAGATATTAGACTATTTTATGATTGCAAATGGTAAAGAATGTGATTAAAGGCTCTTTTCCTATTTCAAAAGTTTTAGTTTTCGAGGGTAATAGCTACGTATGTTGAAAAAATGGAGATATTAGACTATTTTATGATTGCACATGGTAAAGAATGTGATTAAAGGCTCTTTTCCCATTTCAAAAGTTTTAGTTTTCGAGGGTAATAGCTACGTATGTTGAAAAAATGAAGATATTAGACTATTTTATGATTGCAAATGGTAAAGAATGTGATTAAAGGCTCTTTTCCTATTTCAAAAGTTTTAGTTTTCGAGGGTAATAGCTACGTATGTTGAAAAAATGAAGATATTAGACTATTTCTTGATTGCAAATGGTAAATAATGTGATTAAAGGCTCTTTTCCTATTTCAAAAGTTTTAGTTTTCGAGGGTAATAGCTAAGTATGTTGAAAAAAAATTAAGATATTAGACAATTTTATGATTGCAAATGGTAAAGAATGTGATTAAAGGCTCTTTTTCTATTTCAAAAGTTTTAGTTTTCGAGGGTAATAGCTTTGTCTGTGGAAAAAATGAAGATATTAGACAATTTTATGATTGCATGGTAAAGAATGTGATTAAAGGCTCTTTTCCTATTTCAAAAGTTTTAGTTTTCGAGGGTAATAGCTACGTATGTTGAAAAAATGAAGATATTAGACAATTTTATGATTGCAAATGGTAAAGAATGTGATTAAAGGCTCTTTTTCCTATTTCAAAAGTTTTAGTTTTCGAGGGTAATAGCTACGTATGTTGAAAAAATGAAGATATTAGACTATTTTATGATTGCAAATGGTAAAGAATGTGATTAAAGGCTCTTTTCCTATTTCAAAAGTTTTAGTTTTCGAGGGTAATAGCTACGTATGTTGAAAAAATGAGATATTAGACTATTTTATGATTGCAAATGGTAAAGAATGTGATTAAAGGCTCTTTTCCTATGTCAAAAGTTTTAGTTTTCGAGGGTAATAGCTACGTATGTTGAAAAAATGAAGATATTAGACTATTTTATGATTGCACATGGTAAAGAATGTGATTAAAGGTTTTATCCTACTCGAGGGTAATAGCTACGTCTGTTGAAAAAATAAGATATTAGACTATTTTATGATTGCAAATGGTAAAGAATGTGATTAAAGGCTCTTTTCCTATGTCAAAAGTTTTAGTTTTCGAGGGTAATAGCTACGTATGTTGAAAAAATGAAGATATTAGACTATTTTATGATTGCAAATGGTAAAGAATGTGATTAAAGGCTTTTTCCTATGTCAAAAGTTTTAGTTTTCGAGGGTAATAGCTACGTATGTTGAAAACAATGAAGATATTAGGCTATTTTATGATTGCAAATGGTAAAGAATGTGATTAAAGGCTCTTTTCCTATTTCAAAAGTTTTAGTTTTCGAGGGTAATAGCTACGTATGTTGAAAAAATGAAGATATTAGACAATTTTATGATTGCAATGGTAAAGAATGTGATTAAAGGCTCTTTTCCTATTTCAAAAGTTTTAGTTTTCGAGGGTAATAGCTACGTATGTTGAAAAAATGAAGATATTAGACTATTTTATGATTGCAAATGGTAAAGAATGTGATTAAAGGCTCTTTTCCTATTCAAAAGTTTTAGTTTTCGAGGGTAATAGCTTTGTCTGTGAAAAAATGAAGATATTAGACAATTTTATGATTGCACATGGTAAAGAATGTGATTAAAGGCTCTTTTCCTATTTCAAAAGTTTTAGTTTTCGAGGGTAATAGCTACGTATGTTGAAAAAATGAAGATATTAGACAATTTTATGATTGCAAATGGTAAAGAATGTGATTAAAGGCTCTTTTCCTATTTCAAAAGTTTTAGTTTTCGAGGGTAATAGCTACGTATGTTGAAAAAATGAAGATATTAGACTATTTTATGATTGCAAATGGTAAAGAATGTGATTAAAGGCTCTTTTCCTATTTCAAAAGTTTTAGTTTTCGAGGGTAATAGCTACGTATGTTGAAAAAATGAAGATATTAGACTATTTTATGATTGCAAATGGTAAAGAATGTGATTAAAGGCTCTTTTCCTATTTCAAAAGTTTTAGTTTTCGAGGGTAATAGCTACGTATGTTGAAAAAATGAAGATATTAGACTATTTTATGATTGCACATGGTAAAGAATGTGATTAAAGGCTCTTTTCCTATTTCAAAAGTTTTAGTTTTCGAGGGTAATAGCTACTGTTGAAAAAATGAAGATATTAGACTATTTTATGATTGCAAATGGTAAAGAATGTGATTAAAGGCTCTTTTCCTATGTCAAAAGTTTTAGTTTTCGAGGGTAATAGCTACGTATGTTGAAAAAATGAAGATATTAGACAATTTTATGATTGCACATGGTAAAGAATGTGATTAAAGGCTCTTTTCCTATTTCAAAAGTTTTAGTTTTCGAGGGTAATAGCTACGTATGTTGAAAAAATGAAGATATTAGAATATTTTATGATTGCAAATGGTAAAGAATGTGATTAAAGGCTCTTTTCCTATTTCAAAAGTTTTAGTTTTCGAGGGTAATAGCTACGTATGTTGAAAAAATGAAGATATTAGACTATTTTATGATTGCAAATGGTAAAGAATGTGATTAAAGGCTCTTTTCCTATTTCAAAAGTTTTAGTTTTCGAGGGTAATAGCTACGTATGTTGAAAAAATGAAGATATTAGACAATTTTATGATTGCAAATGGTAAAGAATGTGATTAAAGGCTCTTTTCCTATTTCAAAAGTTTTAGTTTTCGAGGGTAATAGCTACGTATGTTGAAAAAATGAAGATATTAGACTATTTTATGATTGACATGGTAAAGAATGTGATTAAAGGCTCTTTTCCTATTTCAAAAGTTTTAGTTTTCGAGGGTAATAGCTACGTATGTTGAAAAAATGAAGATATTAGACAATTTTATGATTGCAAATGGTAAAGAATGTGATTAAAGGCTCTTTTCCTATTTCAAAAGTTTTAGTTTTCGAGGGTAATAGCTACGTATGTTGAAAAAATGAAGATATTAGACTATTTTATGATTGCAAATGGTAAAGAATGTGATTAAAGGCTCTTTTCCTATTTCAAAAGTTTTAGTTTTCGAGGGTAATAGCTACGTATGTTGAAAAAATGAAGATATTAGACTATTTTATGATTGCAAATGGTAAAGAATGTGATTAAAGGCTCTTTTCCTATGTCAAAAGTTTTAGTTTTCGAGGGTAATAGCTACGTATGTTGAAAAAATGAAGATATTAGACTATTTTATGATTGCACATGGTAAAGAATGTGATTAAAGGCTTTTTCCTACAAAAGTTTTAGTTTTCGAGGGTAATAGCTACGTATGTTGAAAAAATGAAGATATTAGACTATTTTATGATTGCAAATGGTAAAGAATGTGATTAAAGGCTCTTTTCCTATTTCAAAAGTTTTAGTTTTCGAGGGTAATAGCTACGTATGTTGAAAAAATGAAGATATTAGACTATTTTATGATTGCAAATGGTAAAGAATGTGATTAAAGGCTCTTTTCCTATGTCAAAAGTTTTAGTTTTCGAGGGTAATAGCTACGTATGTTGAAAAAATGAAGATATTAGACTATTTTATGATTGCAAATGGTAAAGAATGTGATTAAAGGCTCTTTTCCTATTTCAAAAGTTTTAGTTTTCGAGGGTAATAGCTACGTATGTTGAAAAAATGAAGATATTAGACTATTTTATGATTGCAATGGTAAAGAATGTGATTAAAGGCTCTTTTCCTATTTCAAAAGTTTTAGTTTTCGAGGGTAATAGCTACGTATGTTGAAAAAATGAAGATATTAGACTATTTTATGATTGCAAATGGTAAAGAATGTGATTAAAGGCTCTTTTCCTATTTCAAAAGTTTTAGTTTTCGAGGGTAATAGCTACGTATGTTGAAAAAATGAAGATATTAGACTATTTTATGATTGCAAATGGTAAAGAATGTGATTAAAGGCTCTTTTCCTATTTCAAAAGTTTTAGTTTTCGAGGGTAATAGCTACGTATGTTGAAAAAATGAAGATATTAGACTATTTTATGATTGCAAATGGTAAAGAATGTGATTAAAGGCTCTTTTCCTATGTCAAAAGTTTTAGTTTTCGAGGGTAATAGCTACGTATGTTGAAAAAATGAAGATATTAGACTATTTTATGATTGCACATGGTAAAGAATGTGATTAAAGGCTCTTTTCCTATTTCAAAAGTTTTAGTTTTCGAGGGTAATAGCTACGTATGTTGAAAAAATGAAGATATTAGACTATTTTATGATTGCAAATGGTAAAGAATGTGATTAAAGGCTCTTTTCCTATTTCAAAAGTTTTAGTTTTCGAGGGTAATAGCTACGTATGTTGAAAAAATGAAGATATTAGACTATTTTATGATTGCAAATGGTAAAGAATGTGATTAAAGGCTCTTTTCCTATTTCAAAAGTTTTAGTTTTCGAGGGTAATAGCTACGTATGTTGAAAAAATGAAGATATTAGACTATTTTATGATTGCACATGGTAAAGAATGTGATTAAAGGCTCTTTTCCTATTTCAAAAGTTTTAGTTTTCGAGGGTAATAGCTACGTATGTTGAAAAAATGAAGATATTAGACTATTTTATGATTGCAAATGGTAAAGAATGTGATTAAAGGCTCTTTTCCTATTTCAAAAGTTTTAGTTTTCGAGGGTAATAGCTACGTATGTTGAAAAAATGAAGATATTAGACTATTTTATGATTGCAAATGGTAAAGAATGTGATTAAAGGCTCTTTTCCTATTTCAAAAGTTTTAGTTTTCGAGGGTAATAGCTACGTATGTTGAAAAAATGAAGATATTAGACTATTTTATGATTGCAAATGGTAAAGAATGTGATTAAAGGCTCTTTTCCTATTTCAAAAGTTTTAGTTTTCGAGGGTAATAGCTACGTATGTTGAAAAAATGAAGATATTAGACTATTTTATGATTGCACATGGTAAAGAATGTGATTAAAGGCTCTTTTCCTATTTCAAAAGTTTTAGTTTTCGAGGGTAATAGCTACGTATGTTGAAAAAATGAAGATATTAGACTATTTTATGATTGCACATGGTAAAGAATGTGATTAAAGGCTCTTTTCCTATTCAAAAGTTTTAGTTTTCGAGGGTAATAGCTACGTATGTTGAAAAAATGAAGATATTAGACTATTTTATGATTGCAAATGGTAAAGAATGTGATTAAAGGCTCTTTTCCTATTTCAAAAGTTTTAGTTTTCGAGGGTAATAGCTACGTATGTTGAAAAAATGAAGATATTAGACTATTTTATGATTGCACATGGTAAAGAATGTGATTAAAGGCTCTTTTCCTATTTCAAAAGTTTTAGTTTTCGAGGGTAATAGCTACGTATGTTGAAAAAATGAAGATATTAGACTATTTTATGATTGCAAATGGTAAAGAATGTGATTAAAGGCTCTTTTCCTATTTCAAAAGTTTTAGTTTTCGAGGGTAATAGCTACGTATGTTGAAAAAATGAAGATATTAGACTATTTTATGATTGCAAATGGTAAAGAATGTGATTAAAGGCTCTTTTCCTATTTCAAAAGTTTTAGTTTTCGAGGGTAATAGCTACGTATGTTGAAAAAATGAAGATATTAGACTATTTTATGATTGCAAATGGTAAAGAATGTGATTAAAGGCTCTTTTCCTATTTCAAAAGTTTTAGTTTTCGAGGGTAATAGCTACGTATGTTGAAAAAATGAAGATATTAGACTATTTTATGATTGCACATGGTAAAGAATGTGATTAAAGGCTCTTTTCCTATTTCAAAAGTTTTAGTTTTCGAGGGTAATAGCTACGTATGTTGAAAAAATGAAGATATTAGACTATTTTATGATTGCACATGGTAAAGAATGTGATTAAAGGCTCTTTTCCTATTTCAAAAGTTTTAGTTTTCGAGGGTAATAGCTACGTATGTTGAAAAAATGAAGATATTAGACTATTTTATGATTGCAAATGGTAAAGAATGTGATTAAAGGCTCTTTTCCTATTTCAAAAGTTTTAGTTTTCGAGGGTAATAGCTACGTATGTTGAAAAAATGAAGATATTAGACTATTTTATGATTGCACATGGTAAAGAATGTGATTAAAGGCTCTTTTCCTATTTCAAAAGTTTTAGTTTTCGAGGGTAATAGCTACGTATGTTGAAAAAATGAAGATATTAGACTATTTTATGATTGCAAATGGTAAAGAATGTGATTAAAGGCTCTTTTCCTATTTCAAAAGTTTTAGTTTTCGAGGGTAATAGCTACGTATGTTGAAAAAATGAAGATATTAGACTATTTTATGATTGCAAATGGTAAAGAATGTGATTAAAGGCTCTTTTCCTATTTCAAAAGTTTTAGTTTTCGAGGGTAATAGCTACGTATGTTGAAAAAATGAAGATATTAGACTATTTTATGATTGCACATGGTAAAGAATGTGATTAAAGGCTCTTTTCCTATTTCAAAAGTTTTAGTTTTCGAGGGTAATAGCTACGTATGTTGAAAAAATGAAGATATTAGACTATTTTATGATTGCAAATGGTAAAGAATGTGATTAAAGGCTCTTTTCCTATTTCAAAAGTTTTAGTTTTCGAGGGTAATAGCTACGTATGTTGAAAAAATGAAGATATTAGACTATTTTATGATTGCACATGGTAAAGAATGTGATTAAAGGCTCTTTTCCTATTTCAAAAGTTTTAGTTTTCGAGGGTAATAGCTACGTATGTTGAAAAAATGAAGATATTAGACTATTTTATGATTGCAAATGGTAAAGAATGTGATTAAAGGCTCTTTTCCTATTTCAAAAGTTTTAGTTTTCGAGGGTAATAGCTACGTATGTTGAAAAAATGAAGATATTAGACTATTTTATGATTGCAATGGTAAAGAATGTGATTAAAGGCTCTTTTCCTATTTCAAAAGTTTTAGTTTTCGAGGGTAATAGCTACGTATGTTGAAAAAATGAAGATATTAGACTATTTTATGATTGCAAATGGTAAAGAATGTGATTAAAGGCTCTTTTCCTATTCAAAAGTTTTAGTTTTCGAGGGTAATAGCTACGTATGTTGAAAAAATGAAGATATTAGACTATTTTATGATTGCAAATGGTAAAGAATGTGATTAAAGGCTCTTTTCCTATTTCAAAAGTTTTAGTTTTCGAGGGTAATAGCTACGTATGTTGAAAAAATGAAGATATTAGACTATTTTATGATTGCACATGGTAAAGAATGTGATTAAAGGCTCTTTTCCTATTTCAAAAGTTTTAGTTTTCGAGGGTAATAGCTACGTATGTTGAAAAAATGAAGATATTAGACTATTTTATGATTGCAAATGGTAAAGAATGTGATTAAAGGCTCTTTTCCTATTTCAAAAGTTTTAGTTTTCGAGGGTAATAGCTACGTATGTTGAAAAAATGAAGATATTAGACTATTTTATGATTGCAAATGGTAAAGAATGTGATTAAAGGCTCTTTTCCTATTTCAAAAGTTTTAGTTTTCGAGGGTAATAGCTACGTATGTTGAAAAAATGAAGATATTAGACTATTTTATGATTGCAAATGGTAAAGAATGTGATTAAAGGCTCTTTTCCTATTTCAAAAGTTTTAGTTTTCGAGGGTAATAGCTACGTATGTTGAAAAAATGAAGATATTAGACTATTTTATGATTGCAAATGGTAAAGAATGTGATTAAAGGCTCTTTTCCTATTTCAAAAGTTTTAGTTTTCGAGGGTAATAGCTACGTATGTTGAAAAAATGAAGATATTAGACTATTTTATGATTGCACATGGTAAAGAATGTGATTAAAGGCTCTTTTCCTATTCAAAAGTTTTAGTTTTCGAGGGTAATAGCTACGTATGTTGAAAAAATGAAGATATTAGACTATTTTATGATTGCACATGGTAAAGAATGTGATTAAAGGCTCTTTTCCTATTTCAAAAGTTTTAGTTTTCGAGGGTAATAGCTACGTATGTTGAAAAAATGAAGATATTAGACTATTTTATGATTGCAAATGGTAAAGAATGTGATTAAAGGCTCTTTTCCTATTTCAAAAGTTTTAGTTTTCGAGGGTAATAGCTACGTATGTTGAAAAAATGAAGATATTAGACTATTTTATGATTGCACATGGTAAAGAATGTGATTAAAGGCTCTTTTCCTATTTCAAAAGTTTTAGTTTTCGAGGGTAATAGCTACGTATGTTGAAAAAATGAAGATATTAGACTATTTTATGATTGCAAATGGTAAAGAATGTGATTAAAGGCTCTTTTCCTATTTCAAAAGTTTTAGTTTTCGAGGGTAATAGCTACGTATGTTGAAAAAATGAAGATATTAGACTATTTTATGATTGCACATGGTAAAGAATGTGATTAAAGGCTCTTTTCCTATTTCAAAAGTTTTAGTTTTCGAGGGTAATAGCTACGTATGTTGAAAAAATGAAGATATTAGACTATTTTATGATTGCACATGGTAAAGAATGTGATTAAAGGCTCTTTTCCTATTTCAAAAGTTTTAGTTTTCGAGGGTAATAGCTACGTATGTTGAAAAAATGAAGATATTAGACTATTTTATGATTGCAAATGGTAAAGAATGTGATTAAAGGCTCTTTTCCTATTTCAAAAGTTTTAGTTTTCGAGGGTAATAGCTACGTATGTTGAAAAAATGAAGATATTAGACTATTTTATGATTGCACATGGTAAAGAATGTGATTAAAGGCTCTTTTCCTATTTCAAAAGTTTTAGTTTTCGAGGGTAATAGCTACGTATGTTGAAAAAATGAAGATATTAGACTATTTTATGATTGCAAATGGTAAAGAATGTGATTAAAGGCTCTTTTCCTATTTCAAAAGTTTTAGTTTTCGAGGGTAATAGCTACGTATGTTGAAAAAATGAAGATATTAGACTATTTTATGATTGCAACATGGTAAAGAATGTGATTAAAGGCTCTTTTCCTATTTCAAAAGTTTTAGTTTTCGAGGGTAATAGCTACGTATGTTGAAAAAATGAAGATATTAGACTATTTTATGATTGCACATGGTAAAGAATGTGATTAAAGGCTCTTTTCCTATTTCAAAAGTTTTAGTTTTCGAGGGTAATAGCTACGTATGTTGAAAAAATGAAGATATTAGACTATTTTATGATTGCAAATGGTAAAGAATGTGATTAAAGGCTCTTTTCCTATTTCAAAAGTTTTAGTTTTCGAGGGTAATAGCTACGTATGTTGAAAAAATGAAGATATTAGACTATTTTATGATTGCACATGGTAAAGAATGTGATTAAAGGCTCTTTTCCTATTTCAAAAGTTTTAGTTTTCGAGGGTAATAGCTACGTATGTTGAAAAAATGAAGATATTAGACTATTTTATGATTGCAATGGTAAAGAATGTGATTAAAGGCTCTTTTCCTATTTCAAAAGTTTTAGTTTTCGAGGGTAATAGCTACGTATGTTGAAAAAATGAAGATATTAGACTATTTTATGATTGCAATGGTAAAGAATGTGATTAAAGGCTCTTTTCCTATTTCAAAAGTTTTAGTTTTCGAGGGTAATAGCTACGTATGTTGAAAAAATGAAGATATTAGACTATTTTATGATTGCAAATGGTAAAGAATGTGATTAAAGGCTCTTTTCCTATTTCAAAAGTTTTAGTTTTCGAGGGTAATAGCTACGTATGTTGAAAAAATGAAGATATTAGACTATTTTATGATTGCAAATGGTAAAGAATGTGATTAAAGGCTCTTTTCCTATTTCAAAAGTTTTAGTTTTCGAGGGTAATAGCTACGTATGTTGAAAAAATGAAGATATTAGACTATTTTATGATTGCACATGGTAAAGAATGTGATTAAAGGCTCTTTTCCTATTTCAAAAGTTTTAGTTTTCGAGGGTAATAGCTACGTATGTTGAAAAAATGAAGATATTAGACTATTTTATGATTGCACATGGTAAAGAATGTGATTAAAGGCTCTTTTCCTATTTCAAAAGTTTTAGTTTTCGAGGGTAATAGCTACGTATGTTGAAAAAATGAAGATATTAGACTATTTTATGATTGCAAATGGTAAAGAATGTGATTAAAGGCTCTTTTCCTATTTCAAAAGTTTTAGTTTTCGAGGGTAATAGCTACGTATGTTGAAAAAATGAAGATATTAGACTATTTTATGATTGCACATGGTAAAGAATGTGATTAAAGGCTCTTTTCCTATTTCAAAAGTTTTAGTTTTCGAGGGTAATAGCTACGTATGTTGAAAAAATGAAGATATTAGACTATTTTATGATTGCAAATGGTAAAGAATGTGATTAAAGGCTCTTTTCCTATTTCAAAAGTTTTAGTTTTCGAGGGTAATAGCTACGTATGTTGAAAAAATGAAGATATTAGACTATTTTATGATTGCAAATGGTAAAGAATGTGATTAAAGGCTCTTTTCCTATTTCAAAAGTTTTAGTTTTCGAGGGTAATAGCTACGTATGTTGAAAAAATGAAGATATTAGACTATTTTATGATTGCACATGGTAAAGAATGTGATTAAAGGCTCTTTTCCTATTTCAAAAGTTTTAGTTTTCGAGGGTAATAGCTACGTATGTTGAAAAAATGAAGATATTAGACTATTTTATGATTGCACATGGTAAAGAATGTGATTAAAGGCTCTTTTCCTATTTCAAAAGTTTTAGTTTTCGAGGGTAATAGCTACGTATGTTGAAAAAATGAAGATATTAGACTATTTTATGATTGCACATGGTAAAGAATGTGATTAAAGGCTCTTTTCCTATTTCAAAAGTTTTAGTTTTCGAGGGTAATAGCTACGTATGTTGAAAAAATGAAGATATTAGACTATTTTATGATTGCACATGGTAAAGAATGTGATTAAAGGCTCTTTTCCTATTTCAAAAGTTTTAGTTTTCGAGGGTAATAGCTACGTATGTTGAAAAAATGAAGATATTAGACTATTTTATGATTGCAATGGTAAAGAATGTGATTAAAGGCTCTTTTCCTATTTCAAAAGTTTTAGTTTTCGAGGGTAATAGCTACGTATGTTGAAAAAATGAAGATATTAGACTATTTTATGATTGCACATGGTAAAGAATGTGATTAAAGGCTCTTTTCCTATTTCAAAAGTTTTAGTTTTCGAGGGTAATAGCTACGTATGTTGAAAAAATGAAGATATTAGACTATTTTATGATTGCAAATGGTAAAGAATGTGATTAAAGGCTCTTTTCCTATTTCAAAAGTTTTAGTTTTCGAGGGTAATAGCTACGTATGTTGAAAAAATGAAGATATTAGACTATTTTATGATTGCACATGGTAAAGAATGTGATTAAAGGCTCTTTTCCTATTTCAAAAGTTTTAGTTTTCGAGGGTAATAGCTACGTATGTTGAAAAAATGAAGATATTAGACTATTTTATGATTGCAAATGGTAAAGAATGTGATTAAAGGCTCTTTTCCTATTTCAAAAGTTTTAGTTTTCGAGGGTAATAGCTACGTATGTTGAAAAAATGAAGATATTAGACTATTTTATGATTGCAAATGGTAAAGAATGTGATTAAAGGCTCTTTTCCTATTTCAAAAGTTTTAGTTTTCGAGGGTAATAGCTACGTATGTTGAAAAAATGAAGATATTAGACTATTTTATGATTGCACATGGTAAAGAATGTGATTAAAGGCTCTTTTCCTATTTCAAAAGTTTTAGTTTTCGAGGGTAATAGCTACGTATGTTGAAAAAATGAAGATATTAGACTATTTTATGATTGCAAATGGTAAAGAATGTGATTAAAGGCTCTTTTCCTATTTCAAAAGTTTTAGTTTTCGAGGGTAATAGCTACGTATGTTGAAAAAATGAAGATATTAGACTATTTTATGATTGCACATGGTAAAGAATGTGATTAAAGGCTCTTTTCCTATTTCAAAAGTTTTAGTTTTCGAGGGTAATAGCTACGTATGTTGAAAAAATGAAGATATTAGACTATTTTATGATTGCAAATGGTAAAGAATGTGATTAAAGGCTCTTTTCCTATTTCAAAAGTTTTAGTTTTCGAGGGTAATAGCTACGTATGTTGAAAAAATGAAGATATTAGACTATTTTATGATTGCACATGGTAAAGAATGTGATTAAAGGCTCTTTTCCTATTTCAAAAGTTTTAGTTTTCGAGGGTAATAGCTACGTATGTTGAAAAAATGAAGATATTAGACTATTTTATGATTGCAAATGGTAAAGAATGTGATTAAAGGCTCTTTTCCTATTTCAAAAGTTTTAGTTTTCGAGGGTAATAGCTACGTATGTTGAAAAAATGAAGATATTAGACTATTTTATGATTGCAAATGGTAAAGAATGTGATTAAAGGCTCTTTTCCTATTTCAAAAGTTTTAGTTTTCGAGGGTAATAGCTACGTATGTTGAAAAAATGAAGATATTAGACTATTTTATGATTGCACATGGTAAAGAATGTGATTAAAGGCTCTTTTCCTATTTCAAAAGTTTTAGTTTTCGAGGGTAATAGCTACGTATGTTGAAAAAATGAAGATATTAGACTATTTTATGATTGCAAATGGTAAAGAATGTGATTAAAGGCTCTTTTCCTATTTCAAAAGTTTTAGTTTTCGAGGGTAATAGCTACGTATGTTGAAAAAATGAAGATATTAGACTATTTTATGATTGCACATGGTAAAGAATGTGATTAAAGGCTCTTTTCCTATTTCAAAAGTTTTAGTTTTCGAGGGTAATAGCTACGTATGTTGAAAAAATGAAGATATTAGACTATTTTATGATTGCAAATGGTAAAGAATGTGATTAAAGGCTCTTTTCCTATTTCAAAAGTTTTAGTTTTCGAGGGTAATAGCTACGTATGTTGAAAAAATGAAGATATTAGACTATTTTATGATTGCAAATGGTAAAGAATGTGATTAAAGGCTCTTTTCCTATTTCAAAAGTTTTAGTTTTCGAGGGTAATAGCTACGTATGTTGAAAAAATGAAGATATTAGACTATTTTATGATTGCAAATGGTAAAGAATGTGATTAAAGGCTCTTTTCCTATTTCAAAAGTTTTAGTTTTCGAGGGTAATAGCTACGTATGTTGAAAAAATGAAGATATTAGACTATTTTATGATTGCAAATGGTAAAGAATGTGATTAAAGGCTCTTTTCCTATTTCAAAAGTTTTAGTTTTCGAGGGTAATAGCTACGTATGTTGAAAAAATGAAGATATTAGACTATTTTATGATTGCAAATGGTAAAGAATGTGATTAAAGGCTCTTTTCCTATTTCAAAAGTTTTAGTTTTCGAGGGTAATAGCTACGTATGTTGAAAAAATGAAGATATTAGACTATTTTATGATTGCAAATGGTAAAGAATGTGATTAAAGGCTCTTTTCCTATTTCAAAAGTTTTAGTTTTCGAGGGTAATAGCTACGTATGTTGAAAAAATGAAGATATTAGACTATTTTATGATTGCAAATGGTAAAGAATGTGATTAAAGGCTCTTTTCCTATTTCAAAAGTTTTAGTTTTCGAGGGTAATAGCTACGTATGTTGAAAAAATGAAGATATTAGACTATTTTATGATTGCACATGGTAAAGAATGTGATTAAAGGCTCTTTTCCTATTTCAAAAGTTTTAGTTTTCGAGGGTAATAGCTACGTATGTTGAAAAAATGAAGATATTAGACTATTTTATGATTGCACATGGTAAAGAATGTGATTAAAGGCTCTTTTCCTATTTCAAAAGTTTTAGTTTTCGAGGGTAATAGCTACGTATGTTGAAAAAATGAAGATATTAGACTATTTTATGATTGCACATGGTAAAGAATGTGATTAAAGGCTCTTTTCCTATTTCAAAAGTTTTAGTTTTCGAGGGTAATAGCTACGTATGTTGAAAAAATGAAGATATTAGACTATTTTATGATTGCAAATGGTAAAGAATGTGATTAAAGGCTCTTTTCCTATTTCAAAAGTTTTAGTTTTCGAGGGTAATAGCTACGTATGTTGAAAAAATGAAGATATTAGACTATTTTATGATTGCAAATGGTAAAGAATGTGATTAAAGGCTCTTTTCCTATTTCAAAAGTTTTAGTTTTCGAGGGTAATAGCTACGTATGTTGAAAAAATGAAGATATTAGACTATTTTATGATTGCAAATGGTAAAGAATGTGATTAAAGGCTCTTTTCCTATTTCAAAAGTTTTAGTTTTCGAGGGTAATAGCTACGTATGTTGAAAAAATGAAGATATTAGACTATTTTATGATTGCATGGTAAAGAATGTGATTAAAGGCTCTTTTCCTATTTCAAAAGTTTTAGTTTTCGAGGGTAATAGCTACGTATGTTGAAAAAATGAAGATATTAGACTATTTTATGATTGCACATGGTAAAGAATGTGATTAAAGGCTCTTTTCCTATTTCAAAAGTTTTAGTTTTCGAGGGTAATAGCTACGTATGTTGAAAAAATGAAGATATTAGACAATTTTATGATTGCACATGGTAAAGAATGTGATTAAAGGCTCTTTTCCTATTTCAAAAGTTTTAGTTTTCGAGGGTAATAGCTACGTATGTTGAAAAAATGAAGATATTAGACTATTTTATGATTGCACATGGTAAAGAATGTGATTAAAGGCTCTTTTCCTATTTCAAAAGTTTTAGTTTTCGAGGGTAATAGCTACGTATGTTGAAAAAATGAAGATATTAGACTATTTTATGATTGCAAATGGTAAAGAATGTGATTAAAGGCTCTTTTCCTATTTCAAAAGTTTTAGTTTTCGAGGGTAATAGCTACGTATGTTGAAAAAATGAAGATATTAGACTATTTTATGATTGCAAATGGTAAAGAATGTGATTAAAGGCTCTTTTCCTATTTCAAAAGTTTTAGTTTTCGAGGGTAATAGCTACGTATGTTGAAAAAATGAAGATATTAGACTATTTTATGATTGCAAATGGTAAAGAATGTGATTAAAGGCTCTTTTCCTATTTCAAAAGTTTTAGTTTTCGAGGGTAATAGCTACGTATGTTGAAAAAATGAAGATATTAGACTATTTTATGATTGCAAATGGTAAAGAATGTGATTAAAGGCTCTTTTCCTATTTCAAAAGTTTTAGTTTTCGAGGGTAATAGCTACGTATGTTGAAAAAATGAAGATATTAGACTATTTTATGATTGCAATGGTAAAGAATGTGATTAAAGGCTCTTTTCCTATTTCAAAAGTTTTAGTTTTCGAGGGTAATAGCTACGTATGTTGAAAAAATGAAGATATTAGACTATTTTATGATTGCAAATGGTAAAGAATGTGATTAAAGGCTCTTTTCCTATTTCAAAAGTTTTAGTTTTCGAGGGTAATAGCTACGTATGTTGAAAAAATGAAGATATTAGACTATTTTATGATTGCACATGGTAAAGAATGTGATTAAAGGCTCTTTTCCTATTTCAAAAGTTTTAGTTTTCGAGGGTAATAGCTACGTATGTTGAAAAAATGAAGATATTAGACTATTTTATGATTGCAAATGGTAAAGAATGTGATTAAAGGCTCTTTTCCTATTTCAAAAGTTTTAGTTTTCGAGGGTAATAGCTACGTATGTTGAAAAAATGAAGATATTAGACTATTTTATGATTGCACATGGTAAAGAATGTGATTAAAGGCTCTTTTCCTATTTCAAAAGTTTTAGTTTTCGAGGGTAATAGCTACGTATGTTGAAAAAATGAAGATATTAGACTATTTTATGATTGCAAATGGTAAAGAATGTGATTAAAGGCTCTTTTCCTATTTCAAAAGTTTTAGTTTTCGAGGGTAATAGCTACGTATGTTGAAAAAATGAAGATATTAGACTATTTTATGATTGCAAATGGTAAAGAATGTGATTAAAGGCTCTTTTCCTATTTCAAAAGTTTTAGTTTTCGAGGGTAATAGCTACGTATGTTGAAAAAATGAAGATATTAGACTATTTTATGATTGCAAATGGTAAAGAATGTGATTAAAGGCTCTTTTCCTATTTCAAAAGTTTTAGTTTTCGAGGGTAATAGCTACGTATGTTGAAAAAATGAAGATATTAGACTATTTTATGATTGCAAATGGTAAAGAATGTGATTAAAGGCTCTTTTCCTATTTCAAAAGTTTTAGTTTTCGAGGGTAATAGCTACGTATGTTGAAAAAATGAAGATATTAGACTATTTTATGATTGCACATGGTAAAGAATGTGATTAAAGGCTCTTTTCCTATTTCAAAAGTTTTAGTTTTCGAGGGTAATAGCTACGTATGTTGAAAAAATGAAGATATTAGACTATTTTATGATTGCAAATGGTAAAGAATGTGATTAAAGGCTCTTTTCCTATTTCAAAAGTTTTAGTTTTCGAGGGTAATAGCTACGTATGTTGAAAAAATGAAGATATTAGACTATTTTATGATTGCACATGGTAAAGAATGTGATTAAAGGCTCTTTTCCTATTTCAAAAGTTTTAGTTTTCGAGGGTAATAGCTACGTATGTTGAAAAAATGAAGATATTAGACTATTTTATGATTGCAAATGGTAAAGAATGTGATTAAAGGCTCTTTTCCTATTTCAAAAGTTTTAGTTTTCGAGGGTAATAGCTACGTATGTTGAAAAAATGAAGATATTAGACTATTTTATGATTGCAAATGGTAAAGAATGTGATTAAAGGCTCTTTTCCTATTTCAAAAGTTTTAGTTTTCGAGGGTAATAGCTACGTATGTTGAAAAAATGAAGATATTAGACTATTTTATGATTGCAAATGGTAAAGAATGTGATTAAAGGCTCTTTTCCTATTTCAAAAGTTTTAGTTTTCGAGGGTAATAGCTACGTATGTTGAAAAAATGAAGATATTAGACTATTTTATGATTGCAAATGGTAAAGAATGTGATTAAAGGCTCTTTTCCTATTTCAAAAGTTTTAGTTTTCGAGGGTAATAGCTACGTATGTTGAAAAAATGAAGATATTAGACTATTTTATGATTGCACATGGTAAAGAATGTGATTAAAGGCTCTTTTCCTATTTCAAAAGTTTTAGTTTTCGAGGGTAATAGCTACGTATGTTGAAAAAATGAAGATATTAGACTATTTTATGATTGCAAATGGTAAAGAATGTGATTAAAGGCTCTTTTCCTATTTCAAAAGTTTTAGTTTTCGAGGGTAATAGCTACGTATGTTGAAAAAATGAAGATATTAGACAATTTTTATGATTGCACATGGTAAAGAATGTGATTAAAGGCTCTTTTCCTATTTCAAAAGTTTTAGTTTTCGAGGGTAATAGCTACGTATGTTGAAAAAATGAAGATATTAGACTATTTTATGATTGCAAATGGTAAAGAATGTGATTAAAGGCTCTTTTCCTATTTCAAAAGTTTTAGTTTTCGAGGGTAATAGCTACGTATGTTGAAAAAATGAAGATATTAGACTATTTTATGATTGCACATGGTAAAGAATGTGATTAAAGGCTCTTTTCCTATTTCAAAAGTTTTAGTTTTCGAGGGTAATAGCTACGTATGTTGAAAAAATGAAGATATTAGACAATTTTATGATTGCAAATGGTAAAGAATGTGATTAAAGGCTCTTTTCCTATTTCAAAAGTTTTAGTTTTCGAGGGTAATAGCTACGTATGTTGAAAAAATGAAGATATTAGACTATTTTATGATTGCAAATGGTAAAGAATGTGATTAAAGGCTCTTTTCCTATTTCAAAAGTTTTAGTTTTCGAGGGTAATAGCTACGTATGTTGAAAAAATGAAGATATTAGACAATTTTATGATTGCACATGGTAAAGAATGTGATTAAAGGCTCTTTTCCTATTTCAAAAGTTTTAGTTTTCGAGGGTAATAGCTACGTATGTTGAAAAAATGAAGATATTAGACTATTTTATGATTGCAAATGGTAAAGAATGTGATTAAAGGCTCTTTTCCTATTTCAAAAGTTTTAGTTTTCGAGGGTAATAGCTACGTATGTTGAAAAAATGAAGATATTAGACAATTTTATGATTGCACATGGTAAAGAATGTGATTAAAGGCTCTTTTCCTATTTCAAAAGTTTTAGTTTTCGAGGGTAATAGCTACGTATGTTGAAAAAATGAAGATATTAGACTATTTTATGATTGCAAATGGTAAAGAATGTGATTAAAGGCTCTTTTCCTATTTCAAAAGTTTTAGTTTTCGAGGGTAATAGCTACGTATGTTGAAAAAATGAAGATATTAGACAATTTTATGATTGCACATGGTAAAGAATGTGATTAAAGGCTCTTTTCCTATTTCAAAAGTTTTAGTTTTCGAGGGTAATAGCTACGTATGTTGAAAAAATGAAGATATTAGACTATTTTATGATTGCAAATGGTAAAGAATGTGATTAAAGGCTCTTTTCCTATTTCAAAAGTTTTAGTTTTCGAGGGTAATAGCTACGTATGTTGAAAAAATGAAGATATTAGACTATTTTATGATTGCAAATGGTAAAGAATGTGATTAAAGGCTCTTTTCCTATTTCAAAAGTTTTAGTTTTCGAGGGTAATAGCTACGTATGTTGAAAAAATGAAGATATTAGACTATTTTATGATTGCAAATGGTAAAGAATGTGATTAAAGGCTCTTTTCCTATTTCAAAAGTTTTAGTTTTCGAGGGTAATAGCTACGTATGTTGAAAAAATGAAGATATTAGACTATTTTATGATTGCAAATGGTAAAGAATGTGATTAAAGGCTCTTTTCCTATTTCAAAAGTTTTAGTTTTCGAGGGTAATAGCTACGTATGTTGAAAAAATGAAGATATTAGACTATTTTATGATTGCAAATGGTAAAGAATGTGATTAAAGGCTCTTTTCCTATTTCAAAAGTTTTAGTTTTCGAGGGTAATAGCTACGTATGTTGAAAAAATGAAGATATTAGACTATTTTATGATTGCAAATGGTAAAGAATGTGATTAAAGGCTCTTTTCCTATTTCAAAAGTTTTAGTTTTCGAGGGTAATAGCTACGTATGTTGAAAAAATGAAGATATTAGACTATTTTATGATTGCAAATGGTAAAGAATGTGATTAAAGGCTCTTTTCCTATTTCAAAAGTTTTAGTTTTCGAGGGTAATAGCTACGTATGTTGAAAAAATGAAGATATTAGACTATTTTATGATTGCACATGGTAAAGAATGTGATTAAAGGCTCTTTTCCTATTTCAAAAGTTTTAGTTTTCGAGGGTAATAGCTACGTATGTTGAAAAAATGAAGATATTAGACTATTTTATGATTGCAAATGGTAAAGAATGTGATTAAAGGCTCTTTTCCTATTTCAAAAGTTTTAGTTTTCGAGGGTAATAGCTACGTATGTTGAAAAAATGAAGATATTAGACTATTTTATGATTGCAAATGGTAAAGAATGTGATTAAAGGCTCTTTTCCTATTTCAAAAGTTTTAGTTTTCGAGGGTAATAGCTACGTATGTTGAAAAAATGAAGATATTAGACTATTTTATGATTGCAAATGGTAAAGAATGTGATTAAAGGCTCTTTTCCTATTTCAAAAGTTTTAGTTTTCGAGGGTAATAGCTACGTATGTTGAAAAAATGAAGATATTAGACTATTTTATGATTGCAAATGGTAAAGAATGTGATTAAAGGCTCTTTTCCTATTTCAAAAGTTTTAGTTTTCGAGGGTAATAGCTACGTATGTTGAAAAAATGAAGATATTAGACTATTTTATGATTGCACATGGTAAAGAATGTGATTAAAGGCTCTTTTCCTATTTCAAAAGTTTTAGTTTTCGAGGGTAATAGCTACGTATGTTGAAAAAATGAAGATATTAGACTATTTTATGATTGCAAATGGTAAAGAATGTGATTAAAGGCTCTTTTCCTATTTCAAAAGTTTTAGTTTTCGAGGGTAATAGCTACGTATGTTGAAAAAATGAAGATATTAGACAATTTTATGATTGCACATGGTAAAGAATGTGATTAAAGGCTCTTTTCCTATTTCAAAAGTTTTAGTTTTCGAGGGTAATAGCTACGTATGTTGAAAAAATGAAGATATTAGACTATTTTATGATTGCACATGGTAAAGAATGTGATTAAAGGCTCTTTTCCTATTTCAAAAGTTTTAGTTTTCGAGGGTAATAGCTACGTATGTTGAAAAAATGAAGATATTAGACTATTTTATGATTGCACATGGTAAAGAATGTGATTAAAGGCTCTTTTCCTATTTCAAAAGTTTTAGTTTTCGAGGGTAATAGCTACGTATGTTGAAAAAATGAAGATATTAGACTATTTTATGATTGCAAATGGTAAAGAATGTGATTAAAGGCTCTTTTCCTATTTCAAAAGTTTTAGTTTTCGAGGGTAATAGCTACGTATGTTGAAAAAATGAAGATATTAGACTATTTTATGATTGCACATGGTAAAGAATGTGATTAAAGGCTCTTTTCCTATTTCAAAAGTTTTAGTTTTCGAGGGTAATAGCTACGTATGTTGAAAAAATGAAGATATTAGACAATTTTATGATTGCACATGGTAAAGAATGTGATTAAAGGCTCTTTTCCTATTTCAAAAGTTTTAGTTTTCGAGGGTAATAGCTACGTATGTTGAAAAAATGAAGATATTAGACTATTTTATGATTGCAAATGGTAAAGAATGTGATTAAAGGCTCTTTTCCTATTTCAAAAGTTTTAGTTTTCGAGGGTAATAGCTACGTATGTTGAAAAAATGAAGATATTAGACAATTTTATGATTGCACATGGTAAAGAATGTGATTAAAGGCTCTTTTCCTATTTCAAAAGTTTTAGTTTTCGAGGGTAATAGCTACGTATGTTGAAAAAATGAAGATATTAGACTATTTTATGATTGCAAATGGTAAAGAATGTGATTAAAGGCTCTTTTCCTATTTCAAAAGTTTTAGTTTTCGAGGGTAATAGCTACGTATGTTGAAAAAATGAAGATATTAGACAATTTTATGATTGCACATGGTAAAGAATGTGATTAAAGGCTCTTTTCCTATTTCAAAAGTTTTAGTTTTCGAGGGTAATAGCTACGTATGTTGAAAAAATGAAGATATTAGACTATTTTATGATTGCAAATGGTAAAGAATGTGATTAAAGGCTCTTTTCCTATTTCAAAAGTTTTAGTTTTCGAGGGTAATAGCTACGTATGTTGAAAAAATGAAGATATTAGACTATTTTATGATTGCAAATGGTAAAGAATGTGATTAAAGGCTCTTTTCCTATTTCAAAAGTTTTAGTTTTCGAGGGTAATAGCTACGTATGTTGAAAAAATGAAGATATTAGACAATTTTATGATTGCACATGGTAAAGAATGTGATTAAAGGCTCTTTTCCTATTTCAAAAGTTTAGTTTTAGTTTCGAGGGTAATAGCTACGTATGTTGAAAAAATGAAGATATTAGACTATTTTATGATTGCAAATGGTAAAGAATGTGATTAAAGGCTCTTTTCCTATTTCAAAAGTTTTAGTTTTCGAGGGTAATAGCTACGTATGTTGAAAAAATGAAGATATTAGACAATTTTATGATTGCACATGGTAAAGAATGTGATTAAAGGCTCTTTTCCTATTTCAAAAGTTTTAGTTTTCGAGGGTAATAGCTACGTATGTTGAAAAAATGAAGATATTAGACTATTTTATGATTGCAAATGGTAAAGAATGTGATTAAAGGCTCTTTTCCTATTTCAAAAGTTTTAGTTTTCGAGGGTAATAGCTACGTATGTTGAAAAAATGAAGATATTAGACAATTTTATGATTGCACATGGTAAAGAATGTGATTAAAGGCTCTTTTCCTATTTCAAAAGTTTTAGTTTTCGAGGGTAATAGCTACGTATGTTGAAAAAATGAAGATATTAGACTATTTTATGATTGCAAATGGTAAAGAATGTGATTAAAGGCTCTTTTCCTATTTCAAAAGTTTTAGTTTTCGAGGGTAATAGCTACGTATGTTGAAAAAATGAAGATATTAGACTATTTTATGATTGCAAATGGTAAAGAATGTGATTAAAGGCTCTTTTCCTATTTCAAAAGTTTTAGTTTTCGAGGGTAATAGCTACGTATGTTGAAAAAATGAAGATATTAGACTATTTTATGATTGCACATGGTAAAGAATGTGATTAAAGGCTCTTTTCCTATTTCAAAAGTTTTAGTTTTCGAGGGTAATAGCTACGTATGTTGAAAAAATGAAGATATTAGACTATTTTATGATTGCAAATGGTAAAGAATGTGATTAAAGGCTCTTTTCCTATTTCAAAAGTTTTAGTTTTCGAGGGTAATAGCTACGTATGTTGAAAAAATGAAGATATTAGACAATTTTATGATTGCACATGGTAAAGAATGTGATTAAAGGCTCTTTTCCTATTTCAAAAGTTTTAGTTTTCGAGGGTAATAGCTACGTATGTTGAAAAAATGAAGATATTAGACTATTTTATGATTGCAAATGGTAAAGAATGTGATTAAAGGCTCTTTTCCTATTTCAAAAGTTTTAGTTTTCGAGGGTAATAGCTACGTATGTTGAAAAAATGAAGATATTAGACTATTTTATGATTGCACATGGTAAAGAATGTGATTAAAGGCTCTTTTCCTATTTCAAAAGTTTTAGTTTTCGAGGGTAATAGCTACGTATGTTGAAAAAATGAAGATATTAGACTATTTTATGATTGCATGGTAAAGAATGTGATTAAAGGCTCTTTTCCTATTTCAAAAGTTTTAGTTTTCGAGGGTAATAGCTACGTATGTTGAAAAAATGAAGATATTAGACTATTTTATGATTGCACATGGTAAAGAATGTGATTAAAGGCTCTTTTCCTATTTCAAAAGTTTTAGTTTTCGAGGGTAATAGCTACGTATGTTGAAAAAATGAAGATATTAGACTATTTTATGATTGCACATGGTAAAGAATGTGATTAAAGGCTCTTTTCCTATTTCAAAAGTTTTAGTTTTCGAGGGTAATAGCTACGTATGTTGAAAAAATGAAGATATTAGACTATTTTATGATTGCAAATGGTAAAGAATGTGATTAAAGGCTCTTTTCCTATTTCAAAAGTTTTAGTTTTCGAGGGTAATAGCTACGTATGTTGAAAAAATGAAGATATTAGACTATTTTATGATTGCACATGGTAAAGAATGTGATTAAAGGCTCTTTTCCTATTTCAAAAGTTTTAGTTTTCGAGGGTAATAGCTACGTATGTTGAAAAAATGAAGATATTAGACTATTTTATGATTGCAAATGGTAAAGAATGTGATTAAAGGCTCTTTTCCTATTTCAAAAGTTTTAGTTTTCGAGGGTAATAGCTACGTATGTTGAAAAAATGAAGATATTAGACTATTTTATGATTGCACATGGTAAAGAATGTGATTAAAGGCTCTTTTCCTATTTCAAAAGTTTTAGTTTTCGAGGGTAATAGCTACGTATGTTGAAAAAATGAAGATATTAGACTATTTTATGATTGCAAATGGTAAAGAATGTGATTAAAGGCTCTTTTCCTATTTCAAAAGTTTTAGTTTTCGAGGGTAATAGCTACGTATGTTGAAAAAATGAAGATATTAGACTATTTTATGATTGCAATGGTAAAGAATGTGATTAAAGGCTCTTTTCCTATTTCAAAAGTTTTAGTTTTCGAGGGTAATAGCTACGTATGTTGAAAAAATGAAGATATTAGACTATTTTATGATTGCAAATGGTAAAGAATGTGATTAAAGGCTCTTTTCCTATTTCAAAAGTTTTAGTTTTCGAGGGTAATAGCTACGTATGTTGAAAAAATGAAGATATTAGACTATTTTATGATTGCAAATGGTAAAGAATGTGATTAAAGGCTCTTTTCCTATTTCAAAAGTTTTAGTTTTCGAGGGTAATAGCTACGTATGTTGAAAAAATGAAGATATTAGACTATTTTATGATTGCACATGGTAAAGAATGTGATTAAAGGCTCTTTTCCTATTTCAAAAGTTTTAGTTTTCGAGGGTAATAGCTACGTATGTTGAAAAAATGAAGATATTAGACTATTTTATGATTGCAAATGGTAAAGAATGTGATTAAAGGCTCTTTTCCTATTTCAAAAGTTTTAGTTTTCGAGGGTAATAGCTACGTATGTTGAAAAAATGAAGATATTAGACTATTTTATGATTGCACATGGTAAAGAATGTGATTAAAGGCTCTTTTCCTATTTCAAAAGTTTTAGTTTTCGAGGGTAATAGCTACGTATGTTGAAAAAATGAAGATATTAGACTATTTTATGATTGCAAATGGTAAAGAATGTGATTAAAGGCTCTT